>NC_045975.1:9747632-10047632 GCF_010909765.2 Amblyraja radiata
ACTTAAACAGTATTCATATGATTCATTACGCATAGGAACATCCTCAGCTGAGGAGCAAAGTGTTTATTTGGGGTAAGTGGGTGGGAGGAAAAATATATTATTTCTAACATATGATTAGGTTAAGGCACGATGTTGCAAGTTCAATTCATACAGCATATTATTCTCTCATCTGATAATTTAGTTCAGAGTTCCGCATAAATATATTTCTTCACTTTATCCACCTGAATTCAATATTATGGGCTGGTGGAATCAAGGGATATGGGGAGAAGGCAGGCACGGGTTATTGATTGGGAATGATCAGCCATGATCACAATGAATGGCGGTGCTGGCTCGAAGGGCCGAATGGCCTCCTCCTGCACCTATATTCTATATTTCTATTATAATTCTACCTGCTACACTGTGAACTACACGTTATTCTTCATGTAATACTTAATAGCTGACACAAATTCAATCAGTGCACTGAGATATTGCTCCCCACCACTACCTTCACATAAAATCAATGCAAAATTAAACTTTTGCTTTCAATTCAAATATAAATGATTGAAAATTCCTCAAAAATATTGGTTTTGAATTAAATATTAAGACCCAAATTGTTTTCCCAGGAGTGTCAGAGGCTTAGGGGAGATCTGATAAAAGTGTATTAAACTACAAGAGCATTGATATGATAAACAGTCAGAGTATTTTTCCCAAGGTATAGATGCTAAATATTAGAGGGCAGAGCTTTAAGGCGAGAGGAGGAAAGTTTAAAGGAGATGTGTGAGGTAAGTTTTGTTTAAAACGTTGAGGATGGTGGATGCCTGGAATGTGCTGCCAGAGGTTGTGGTGGAAGCAGATGTGATAGTAGTGTTTAATTCAGTATTCAGTATTTCTTTAATATCATTTTCACTGAGTACTCGCATACACAGAGGAAACGAAAAAACGTTGCTCGATCAGTTTCCATTCAGTGTAGTTAATAAAAAAGGATAAATACATAGAGCTTTAAAAACAAATTAAAATTACCATGTCTAAAAACAGAAAGTAGGCCTAAAATCTACAATAGAATAAAAACAGACATTCCGACCGACAGTGGCTTTACTTTGACAGGTGCCTAACTATCAAAGTATGGACGAGGTTGCATGTGTTTGTGAACGATATTTGGGGAGGGGACACAGTCCGTTAATCAGTCTTATTGCCTGTGGGAAGAAGCTGTGGAGCATCCTGCTGGTTTTGCAGCTGATGCTCCTGTACTTCTTCCCAGATGGCAGAATGGAGAAGATGTGGTGTGATGGGTGGTAGGGGTCCTTGATGATGGAGATGGCTCTACTGATGCTCCGCTTCTTGTATATCTCCAACAGGAAAGGGAGTGGGGCACCAATGATCCTGCTGGCTGTCTTCACTATCCTGTTGAGTTGATATTGTTCGTAAGCCTTGCAGCTCCCGAACCAGGAAGTGATGCCGTAGGTCATTATGCTTTCGATGGTGCCCCTGTAGAAGGTTCTTAGATGAGCAGTAGGGAGACCTGCTTTCCTTAGTCTCCGGAGAGGGTGGAGCCGCTGCTGGGCTCTTTTGACCACTGCTGTGGTGTTGGTCGTAGAGGTCAGGTCATCCGCCAGGTGCAGTCCTAAGAACTTCAAACTGCTGACCCTCTCCACAGCAGCTCCATCAATATGCAGCGGAGTGTGATGTTGTTTTCCCGCCATCCTGAAGTCGATCACCATCTCTTTAGTTTTTTCCACATTGAGAGTGAGGTTGTGGGATCTGCACCATCCTGTGAGCAGCTACACCTCCATCCTGTACGCCGACTCATTATTGTCGCTGATGAGACCCACCACTGTTGTGTCATCAGCGAACTTGTTAATATAGTTGTTACTGAGTCTAGCAGTACAGTCATGTGTAAGCAGACTAAACAGCAGGGGGCTTAGGACACAGCCTAAGAGGCTCATTGATAGGCATGGATATGTATGGAATGGAGGGATATGGCATATGTGCAGGCAGAGGTTAGTTCAATTTGGCATCATGTTCAGGTTGACGATCCTCTTCCTGTGGTGTACTGTTCTATGTTTTATAAGAATTTTCTCCTCCAGCTTTTATGTTTGTGGATATAGAGAATTAACATAAAATATTAAAAGTTAAGACATTTACTTCAAAAGAAATTCTGATGGAAATGAATTAAAAACATTAAGCTGAGGCCCAGGGACCCTGAACAACCAACGCATCTACGTCTACAGAAGACTAAGGAAGTTCAACAAGTCTCCAACGACTCTTACCAACTTATGCAGATGCACAATAGAAAACTCTGTCGAATGCATCACAGTTGGTTTGGCAAGAAATTACAGAGTTGTTGATGTGGCCCAGACCATTACACAAACCAGTTCCACATAATTGCCTCCATCTATACTTCATGTTGCCTCGGCAAAGCAGCCACATAATGAAGAACCACTTACACCCAGGTAATGCTCTCTTTTCCCCTCACCCGTTGGGCAGAGAATAAAATAGCTTGAGCATACCATGAGATTCTGGAACAGTTTCTTTCATGCTATTATCAGATTACTGAACAGTTCTCTCATAAGATCAGGGTGTGGTCCCAATCTCCCAACCTACCTCATTGCAGTCCTGGGATTTTTATATCTGCACTTTTTTTTGTAGCTGTAACGTTATAACGCAGTAACACTATATTCTGCACTCTGGTATTTAGCTCTTTGTACTGCCTGTCCTTGTGTATGGGTTGACTTATTCATGTATAGCACGAGTTGACTGCATAGCACGCAAACTAATGGCCCTGTCCCACTTTCCCGAGTTACTCACGAACTCCCGAGTTTTCCTCCAGCACTTTGCTCAAGATTCCAACATTTACAGTTCCCTGTGTCACTATTAATGCATATCTGAATAGTGATTACTTGATTGAAGCATTGGTCCCTCTGGGTTTTTATCTCAGTGGGTGAGATGAGAGAAAAGGAGAGAATCCACACACATTAATAAAGCAACAAGTTGTTCACTCTTCCATTAAGAGCAGGCCGATTGTGCATAACATGGCATTAAGCAGCAACAAACTATAAATTTTTAATTTCTCTGCATTAAGTTTTCAAGGATGATGATAGAATAACCGTGAATAATTTAGAGGGCAAAATGACAGTGATGTAACTCACCATCACATTACAAGTATGCATCTACCCTGTGACTCAAATTTGCAATAACATTCAGGTTCCTTCTATCCATCAAGTAAACTTCAAAAACTGATCTTTTTTCTTAGAAAATTTGGCATTTTCTTCAAGGTCATTCTTGTATAAATTAAGCAAACGCATGGAAACATTTCCAACAATATATAAATGCTGATTCTATCATCAACGATGAATAAACATTTTGTTATAACCTTTACTCATTACTTTATAATCATTTACTCCTGCTGTGCTTTAATAATCTGTTCCTTCACTGCTCTAAAATATTATTTCTGCACAAGGGAAGGGTCAGCTCAGAACATTCCCAAATGGAGTTACAGCTTTTCATTCAGGTGTGTGATCACACATTAGATAAATATCACAGTTGATGCTCCCAAGAGTTTTCATGATGCTATCCTGATGTTTAGGGTAGCCGGAACCTGTCTCCGAGGGTGGAAATGTCAAAGACAAGAGGGCAGAGCTTTAAAGTCAGAGGGGAAAGTTTAAAGGAGGTGCGCAGGGCAAGTTTTTGACACTGAGAATTGTAGGTGCCTGGAACACACATTTATGTTTGGTGGTGGTGGTGGAGGCAGATGTGATAGTGGCTTTTAGATACAAACCTGGATATGCAGGGAATGGAAGGATATGGATCATATGGAGGCAGAGGAGACTAGTTTAATTTGGCAACATGTTCGGCACAGACATTGTAGGCTGAAAGGTCTGTTCCTGAGTTATATTGTTCTATGTAACCTCATAGGCTAGGTATTTGAGAAGGAGCATTTAAAGCTAGTTTTCATTTTAAACTATAGATCTAAACCATAGAAGATTAACCCATCTCAAATAGAAAGAACTAGGCAAAACTTTAAAAAGTTCAAAATTTTGAATTGGAAGTACAGTACACTGGTCAATGTCATTACTATCATTAGATTCATGCCTTTGACTACAATTTAAAATTTTGAAAAGCTATGCAAAGAATAATAGAACACAGAAAATAACTTTGGGAAAGTGTATATTGAACGGAGGGAAATCTCTATTAATCACTTGCCCAGGAGGAGCTCGAGTCTGAGTCTTTTGTATGCGTGAGAGATCTCAATAATCACTCAGCCTCAGTGAGTCAGTCTCTAATTACCAATCTTCAACAATGGACTTAGAAAGGTAGAAAAATACAGAGGTCTGTGCAATGACTTAAAAGCTATCTAAGAAGTGAAATTTACCTAAGTACCCCAAAAAGAGGCTTTTCAAGAAATTCACAATGTAGCATTCTTTGGGATGAACTCATTCATTCCTAAAACAACTGGAACCTCAGAGAGACAGAAATATGCACGAGAAAGATCCTATTAAGTTTATTAAAAATACATCTGGCAAAATATAATGATGATTTTGTAAGATTAGACTGATTTTACTCTGGCCAGCTATATGTTCTTGGTCAGGAGGGGTTGTTATTGTTATTGCAATGTATAAGCCTTAGAGACATTCTGCCAGAAAAAACCTGTCCAATAACAACCAGCTTGCTATTGTGCTTTTCTTCATGTAATTTTAATTGACACCAATAATGGATTCTCTGAAATCCATAACTATGTGTCATAAAATATAATGAGTCAATTTATAGTGACTTTTAACCTCCGTGATTTATTATGACTTGGCGGGTATATTCAGGTTAAATTGACAATATTTACAAAGTGCCTACAATAAATACTTGTTATTTAAACCCCTTCTAAAGGATACATTTAGCAGCTCAGGAGCCACAGGTTAATGCTGAGATTAAAAGCTCATGCAACATAAAACTAAAGATAAAAGGAGCCACGGTTCATATCTTGGCTGATGATGAAGCAATATTATTATCCAGTTCCATTTCTGGAGGGTGAAGCACATGACAGATTAAATGTTCTAATTCCTCTCCTTCTCATTATGAGTTTCTCTCTCTTGTTTTTGGACTTTTTGGGAGTATTGTTAGACATCGGGAACTCTGCTATGACTGTGCGGGATGGCAAGGGGTGCGAATCCACTTAAAGAATATAAGAATCCACAAACCTGTCTGCATCGATGGGATGGTGGTTGGGGGAGTCAACCAGAATTATCGTCCTGTGCTCAGCACATTGATGCAATTACTTAAAAAGCTCGTCAACAAAATAGAGAGAGTACAGAGGAGATTTACTAGAATGTTGCCTGGGTTTCAACAACTAAGTTACAGAGATAGGTTGAATAAGTTAGGTCTTTATTCTCTGGAGCGCAGAAGGTTAAGGGGGGACTTGATAGAGGTCTTTAAAATGATGAGAGGGATAGACAGAGTGGATGTGATCAAGCTTTTCCCTTTGAGAATAGGGAAGTTTCAAACAAGAGGACATGACTTCAGAATTAAGGGACAGAAGTTTAGAGGTAACATGAGGGGGAACTTCTTTACTCAGAGAATGGTAGCGGTGTGGAATGAGCTTCCAGTGGAAGTGGTGGCGGCAGGTTCATTGGTATCATTTAAAAATAAATTGGATAGGCATATGGATGAGAAGGGAATGGAGGGTTATGGTATGAGTGCAGGCAGGTGGGACTAAGGGAAAAAAGTTGTTCGGCACGAACTTGTAGGGCCGAGATGGCCTGTTTCCGTGCTGTAATTGTTATATGGTTATAATGCCTGTACCTTCTGAGACGATTGTGAAAATTCGGTATGATGATGAATACTCTATTGAAGTTCTACAGATATACAATATAGAGCATATTGGCTGCATGCATTGCAGCCTGATTCAGCAATTAGAACAGCTGGGAACGAAGAAGGTTTGAGAGTGGTAAATTCAATGCCCAGTCCATCGTAGGCACTGACCTCCCCACTATTGAAGCAATGCTTCAATAGGAGTTAGTGGTGGACTTTGGGAGGAGAGGAACACCCTTGTCTCCATCAAAGGTGTGGATGTACAGTTTACAAAGGAGTACAAGGACTTTGGAGTTTACCTGGACAGTAAACTGGACTGGGTCAGGAATGCTGAGGCATTGTATAAGGGACAGTGCCATCTGTATTTTCTGTGGAGGCTCCTCCGCTCTTTCAACGTTTGCAGTAGGATGCTGCAGATGTTCAATCAATCGGTGGTGGCCAGTGCCATCTTTTACCCTGTTGTGTGCTGGGGTAGCAGGGCGAAGGCCGCAAACGCCAACAGAATCAACAAGCTCACTAGGAAGGCTGACTCCGTCCTGGGGCATAGTTGGATTCACTGGTGATGGTCTTGAAGGGGAGGATGTTCCTCAAACTGTGGAACATCTTGGACAATACAGCTCATCCCCTCCATGACACACTGGTCAAACTGAGGGGCACCTTCAGCAACAGACTGGTTCCACCAAGAAGCAGCACAGAATGCCACAGGAGATCCTTTTTCCCTGTGGCTATCAAACTATACAACTCTTCCCCCTTCTGTCATGGGGTAGATTGACTCATCCCCCCCCCCCCACCCCCCCAGTATCACCAAAGACCCACACCATCCTTGCGACATTCTTATTTCGCTCCCACTGTCAGAAAGGTTGTACAGGAGATTGAAAACTGTGATCATCAGGTTTGGGAATAATTTCTTCCCAACAGTCTTCAGACTCCTTGAACACTAACCTCAGCAGCTATGAACTTCTATGGACTGTCTTTGGTTGCATTAAAGTCTTTTGAACTTGTATTGGAACTTGTATTGTTATTAATTTATTTTGATTATTATCTGTATTGCTTTGATGGGCCTGTTAAGCTGCTGCAAGTAAGAATTTCATTGTTCCATCGTCAGTACATATGACAATTAAACATACTCTTGACACTCTGGATCTGCAGGCTTCAAAACATTGTGAGAAAATGACAAGCTGTAGGGTCAAGTACAGATTCAATCTATCGTTTTTCTACTTTACACATCATGGGGTGGAATATGTTGCGTTCCTAGAACATTTTCCAGATTGTGATTCTTCAGTAATACAAAGCCTGGTCGACGGTGCGTGTGTCGAGAAATGCAAGTTGCAAAATAAAAACTGTGTTTATTTATTCACTTTTTTTTCTCCACATAGTTTTCATAGGAGCAAACTTTCTATTCTGTAGCCCACATTTTTTGCTCGTAATTTGCGAATTCTGCGAGGGCTATTTGCCATTACCAAAACGTGGGTGTTGCTATAATCTGAAGGAGAAAACTCCATCGATATAACATGAAAATAGACACATTGACACACCAGTCAATGATCACCCATTCACACCAGTTCCACGTTATCTCAATTTCTCATCTACTTCCTCCACAATGGGGGCAATTATTTTTACAGCGGCCAATTAACCTACAAACCAGCATATCTTTGGGATCCTTGTGGTAACTGGAGCACCCGGGGAAAACCCACGTGGTCAAAGGGAGAACGTGCAAACTCCACACAGACAGCACCTGACTTCCGGATCAAAACTGGGTCTCTGGTGCTATGAGACAGCACGTCTACCAGCTGTGCCAATGTGCTGCCTTGGAAAAATGTTTCAACATAGAAACATAGAAAATAGGTGCAGGAGGAGGCCATTCAGCCCTTCGAGCCAGCACCGCCATTCATTGTGATCATGGCTAATCGTCCCCAATCAATAACCCGTGCCTGCCTTCTCCCCATATCCCTTGATTCCACTAGCCCCTAGAGCTCTATCTAACTCTCTCTTAAATCCATCCAGTGATTTGGCCTCCACTGCCCCCTGTGGCAGGGAATTCCATAAATTCACAACTCTCTGGGTGAAAAAGGTTTTTCTCACCTCAGTCTTAAATGGCCTCCCCTTTATTCTACGACTGTGGCGCTTGTTCTGGACTCGTCCAACATTGGGAACATTTTTCTTGCATCTAGCTTGTCCAGTCCTTTTATAATTTTATATGTTTCTATAAGATAACCCCTCATCCTTCTAAACTCCAGTGAATACAAGCCTAGTCTTTTCAATCTTTCCTCATATGACAGTCCTGCTATCCCAGGGATCAATCTCATGAACCAACGTTGCACTGCCTCAATCACAAGGATGTCCTTCCTCAAATTAGGAGACCAAAACTGTACACAATACTCAATACTCCAGCATATAAATGGGAAGTTAAAGGATATGCTGTTCAATGATACACGCATACTTGTTTAAGAATCACCTTCCAATGGAAGTAGTATTTAGTCACAACACTCCAATAGTCACTCAGTTGAACAGGCTGAATGGTACAGGTCGACTTTTCTTGTCATTTCTGTCTATTCAATTTTGCATGTAGCAGGAAAGGTGCGGTCTTGCAGAATCTCTTTTGACACATGTACCTGACAGAACTTGTGCCGGATGCAAATGTCAGAACACACTGCTTTCCAGATCATCAACTACTGACGTCAGATATGAGTTGGCTAATTAAATACTCCTGTCACATTCTTACCTATTTTAAACTTAATGTGAAAAACAAGAACAATGCAGCAAGTGCCTTCCGGAAGATACCAATAAGGTTTTGTGAATAGCAAGGATTCCTAAGACATTAGTTTTCGGCATTCTGGTGTGCAAATTGCAGCATCAACTGTAAAACAGACAAAATAAATCGCACGGCAAATACGTGGAACAGCAGATGTTGGAATCTTGTTTTAAGCACAAATACTGGAGTAACTCAGTGGGTCAGGCAGCATCTGTTGAGGGAATGGATAGGCAACGTTTTGGGTCGGGATTCTTCAGACACAATATTTTTACGGATTACACAACACTGCAGCACTGAAAGTGTTCAATATTCTATCCTTTAGCAGATAAAACATGCTAGACTGTGGCTAAAGTCTATGAACCATAAGACATTTTCTTATGTCCATACAGTAATTAAAAATTAATTAAGAATTCTACTTTATGGAGTGTTACAAGCCAATTTGTCTGGCAAAAGATCTAAATCTCCATATTCAGAACATTGACCATAAATTATCTAACCAGTTTTAGCTAGAATGATGCATATTATAAACTACTGCTGATCATGGGATGTAGCCTAGACACACAACCATGTTTAAGAAACAAAATAAAATATTAGATTTGACTCATTGGTTGAAATCTTTCTTTCAAAGCCCACAACAAGGAACGTGCACCTAATCACAGACTGGAGGGTGCTCTGTGGAGAATTTTGCCTTTTGAATGAACTTAAACTTAGGTTCTGCCCACCTTCTCAGTTTTGTGCAAGAAATCTTAACAAACCAATTTGAGGAATAGCTATCATTTTCCATGGCTTTGGCCATTTAACTAGAAGCACAAACCATTTTTAATGGCCCTTCTCAACCTAAGAAAATATTTTAACATGGTCACGTAAGAGGTATAGTCTAGAAGAGCAACTACCACTAATTTTTCTGCAGCTTGTATTATGATGGCATGCAAACGAATAATCTCAGCCAAGCAGTGATGGCTTGAGCTAATCAAGGCTGTGTTATCCCAACCCTTCTTTTAATCTTTCTCACACACAACATATGTAATCCCACACTCACACCTTATTTTTCATCACACTACCACCAACAATTAAAGTTCATGGCGATACTCTTGAAAACATAAGCTAGTTCCAAAATTGTGCACACTATCTTTCAGTAAGGACAGAAATGGATAATGAAATTCACCCTTGCCTTTGGTGTCAGCTTAGCCTTTACCCAACTGAATCATTTCACCCTATCTATTCCCCTATCGATTTTATACACCTCAAAAGATCACCCCTCTGCCTCCTGTGCTCCAAGAACGAAAGTCCTAGCCTGCCCAACCTCTCCCTTTAGGTCAGGCGCTCGAGTCCCAGCAAGACACTCGTAAATCTTCTCTGCACGCTTTGCAGCTTCATTGAGTTTAGTTTAGCTTAGAGAAACCATGTGGAAATCTTGGTCGGTTGGGGGCGCTGCGAGTCGGCTGCCCTGCCAGCAGCGTGTTCGTTATTTCAACTTTTTTTGTTTTTTTCCGTTTGTCCAAGTGTTTGTTTTGGTGTCTCTTGGTATGTCTTATTGAATAACATCTCTATCTTTCCAGAAATAATGTTGTCATGTTGTTTTATTGTCTCGGGATAATAGGAAATGGAGTTGTGTAGATCATTTAACACCTCCAGCTTGTTCAGCCGTTTATTGCAGTTAAGGCAATTTTAAAGTTTCTTGAACTTTCATTCATATATTGTTTATCTATGAGACCTGTTATGCTGCTGCAAGTAAGAATTTAATTGTTGCGTTCTTGTACATATGGCAATTAAACACTCTTGACTCTTAAATGACTTCCTACCACCTTCTCATTGGCAATTAGGGGATGAGTAAAAAATGCTGGGTTTGCAGGGATCTACGTAATCTGTAAAATTAATTAAAACAACTCTGTTTTATCTTTACCTTGATTTCAACTACACACATTGTGTTTTAGCCTTCTATAGCATTGATAAACAAAGATATTGCAGTTTCATTTTTGAACATTTTCAAGATATGCAGCACTCTAGACGGAGAGAGCCCCAAATTTCCAACGGCCTGTGTGTGAAATTCTTCTTTGTGTCCAAGTGGCCAACTCTAATTTTAAAGTTAAGCTCCTTGCTTTGGACTCTGCCACCAGAGGAAATCGTTATCTATCCCATCAATTCCTTTAATCATTCTAAACACCTCAATTAGATTACCCCTTAATCTTCTAAACTCACAGGAATACAAAACTAGTCTATACAACCTGTCGTCATCATTGTTAATAACAGCCATGGTACTGACTGAACACCCCAAACTGAGAGCTGAAATCCCACCAAGGAAATGGTTGATAAAGGTCATGAAAGCTGTCAATTTTCACTGAGATGCAACTGACTCAAGCATTGATATTGCAAAATGTTTCAATGCTGTGTTAATTAAAACAACTATGCCTTGCAATCCAAAAAGGCAGATGAGAAACTGGTAATTGGATCTTATTCCCTTTGTTAATATTGCTTGAAATGATGTTTCCTTTGTTGACCTCTCCGGGGATAGCTGCACCATACTTATAAGAAGTGTTTTGTAAGTTTGTGCACTGCAGTCATTTTTAATGTAATGGAATGGATTGCTTTGCAATCTCCTGAGAAAGAAAATGTAGGGGTGAAGAATTCATAACTTATTTTATACCTTTCTATTGTGGTTGATATTGATGCCTATTTTTTTGTTAAATGATGACAAAGAAGAACATGTTTTTGGTAAGTAGTACAATGAATTTGAATTGACATCTGTAAAAACATAATTAATAATCAAGGGCATTAAATAAGAAAGGTGTTGAAGGCAATTATTATTGCCTTTAAGGCAGGGTAGGGTCGAAACTGCCAATCTTTCTTCTCATCTGAGTGATTGCATCCGGTGAATATGATAACTGCCACCAACTAAACAGCAGGTCCAGTCACAACAAGCAAACCTGGATGATGATTTTGTCTGCAATTAAATCCTTTTTGGGTGGGTCTTCTGAGATTATTTCAATGAATGTCAAATTTGTATGGGATCATACTGTATGTCAAATTTGCAAAAACAACCCGAGGGTGCTCACGAATCTGGCCATGATAAGTCTAATAAGTTCTATTTTCTGTTGTGAACAACACATTGAGAAAAAAATTTAGTCGTCATCGCCACACACAGCCTGGAGGTGCAGCTGGGGGAGCTAACTCCCCACAACGCCAGAGACCCGAGTTCAATCCTGACTTTGAGTGCTGTCTTTGTGGAGTTTGCACCTACTCCCTGTGAGTTCACCGGTTTCCTCTCACATCCCAAAGATGACCTACTATGCAGATCCCTTTCAGAGGTAGTGCTGGAGTAGATGGTGGTACGCGATTCAAAAATGTTGTCTGGAATGGTTTATAAGGAGAGATTGGATAGTTTGGGTTTATTCTCACTGGAATGTCAGAAGCTCAGAAGTGACCTTAGAGGTTTATAAAATTTTGTGGGGCATAGATAGGGTAAGGGGTTTTCTTTGGGAGAGGCAGTCTACAACTAGAAGACATTGGTTTACAGTAAGGCAGGGCAGGTTTTTCATGCAAAGGGTGATGATTATATGGAATGAGTCATAGTCATAGAGTGATACAGGGTGGAAACAGGGCCCTTCATCCCAACTTGCCCACACCGGCCAACAATGTCCCAGCTAAACTAGTCCCACTTGCCTGCGCTTGGTCCATAACCCTCCAAACCTGCCCTATCCATGTACCGTCTGTCTCTCTTAAAAGATGGGATAGTCCCAGCCTCAATTACCTCCTCTGGCAGCTTGTTCCATACACCCACCACCCTTTGTGTGAAAAAGTTACCCCCTCGGATTCCTATTAATTTTTTCCCCCTTCACCTTGAACCTATGTCCTCTGGTCCTCAATTCTCCCACTGTGGGCAAGAGACTCTGCATCCACCCAATCTAATCATCTCATGATTTTGTATACCTCTATAAGATCTCCCCTCATCCTCCTGCGCTCCATGGAATAGAGACCCAGCCTACTCAACCTCTCCCTATAGCTCACATCCTCTAGTCCTGGCAACATCCTCGTAAATCTTTTCTAAACCCTTTCAAGCTTGACAATATCTTTCCTATAACATGTTTAAGAAAGAACTGTAGATTCTGGAAAAATCGAAGATAGACAAAAGTGCTGGAGAAACTCAGCGGGTGAGGCAGCATCTATGGAGTGAAGGAATAGGTGACGTTTCGGGTCGAGACCCATCTTCAGGACAGGAAGGCTCTGCAGGAACGGAAGGGAGTCACGACCGCGGTGCCACAGGTGCTGTCGCCGAGGGAGGACGGACGGACGGAGCCGCGGCTCGAGAGACTAACAGAGGCAAAGAGGTTTGCCACGCACTGCAAGGGAGCAGTGGACCAGACAGGAAGAGCGGACGGAATTACCACTAGATAGCCAAACCAGTAGGTAATTTACGGCTGGGGTGAGTACTTTCCCATTTATAGGAGGTAGGATTATATCAATAAGGGGTGTATCAATACAGTAGGGGATTCTTAAATAGGACCAGTTAATTACTTATATAAGATGGGCGGTCAGGAGATGTGCCAATACTGCGAGATGTGGGAATTTGTCGACACCATTGATGTAGAAGATCCCTACAGCTGCAGTAAGTGTTTGAGGCTAGAGGAACTCCAGCTCCGCATTGATGAGCTGGAGACCCAACTTCATACGCTGCGGTACATCAGGGAGGGGGAGTATTACCTGGATGTTTTGTGCCAGGGGATGGTCACACCGACCAGTTTAACTAATTCAGTAGGCTGTGAGCAAGGAAAGGAAGGTGTGGCCATAAGCGAGGCAGGTAGGGGGAACCAGGAGGAGATGCGGCAGGAGCCACAGCCCTTGTCCCTGACGAGCATGACCGAGGCTCTTACTCAATGTAAGGACGGGATCAGGGGCTGTGGGAGGGATGAGCAACCTGGCTGCAGCACCGTGGATCAGGAGGCCATTCAAGAGGGGGGAGTTAGAAGAAATGCCGTAGTGATAGGGGATAGTATTATTCGGGGGGTAGATAGGGTTCTCTGCGGCCAGCAGAACATGTCCCGAAGGCTGTGTTGCCTACCCGGTGCTAGGGTTAAGGATATCTCTGCGATGCTGGAGAGAAATTTGCAGTGGGAGGGGGAGGATCCAGTGGTCGTGGTCCATGTGGGGACCAATGACATAGGAAGGACGAGGAAGGAGGATCTGCTGAAGGAGTTTGAGCAGTTAGGGAATAAATTAAAAAGCAGAACCTCGAGGGTACTGATCTCCGGATTGCTACCTGAGCCACGGGCCAAATCGGCGAGGGTACGTAAAATTAAAAAGCTGAATGCGTGGCTCAAAGACTGGTGTGGGAATAATGGGTTTGGTTTCTTGGGCCACTGGCACCAGTACTGGGACAGGGGGGATCTGTTCTGTAAGGACGGACTTCACCTGAACGGTGCTGGGACTGGGGTCCTGGCAAATCATATAACTAGGGCAGTAGAGAGGTCTTTAAACTAAGTAGCGGGGGGGAGGTATCAAGGGGGGTAATAACGGCAGGGGTAGAGGAAATAGAGCAGGGTATCAGTGGGGAAGCGGAAAGTCAAAATGTGACAGGAGACAGAATGTGTGAAGATAAAGCTCTAGATGTAAAAGGGGCAAAAACGGAAAGGAAGGGTAGTAAAAATCATCTGAAAGTGCTTTATCTAAATGCACGGAGTATTCGTAATAAGATAAATGAATTAACGGTGCAATTAAGTATATATAGTTATGATATTGTGGCCATTACGGAGACATGGCTGCAAGGGGATCAGGACTGGGAGTTAAATATAGAGGGGTACTCGACAATTAGGAAAGATAGACAGGAAAGAAAGGGAGGAGGGGTGGCCCTTTTAATAAGGGAGGGAATAACGGCAATAGAGAGGAAGGATATTGCGTTGAAGGATCAGGATAGTGAAACAGCTTGGGTACAGATAGAGAATAACAAGGGGAAAAAAACACTAGTGGGTGTAATTTATAGACCTCCAAATAGCTGTGACGCTGTTAGTCAGAACATAAATCTGCAAATAGTTGACGCATGTAAAAAGGGAACTGCTGTAATCATGGGGGACTTCAATTTTCATATTAATTGGGCAAACCAAACTGGGCAGGGTAGACTAGAGGAAGAGTTTATAGAATGTATTAGAGACGGGTTCCTAGAACAGTATGTCACAGAACCGACAAGGGGGGAGGCAATCTTGGATCTGGTCCTGTGTAATGAAGCAGGATTAATTAAAAATGTCATAGTTAGGGACTCGTTGGGAACAAGTGACCACAATATGGTCGAATTCCATATTCAAATAGAAGGGGAGCAGGTTGAAAGTCAGGCTAGGGTGCTTAGTCTAAATAAGGGGGATTATGAAGGTATGAGGAATGAGCTGATCAAAGTTGACTGGGATAGCAGACTCAAGAATAAGACGGTACATGAGCAGTGGTGTACGTTTAAGGGTCTACTGTATAACCTTCAAGAAAAATTTATTCCTATGAAGAAAAAAAGGGGTAAGGGTAAGAACAGTCAGCCATGGCTCAGTAAAACTATAAAGGATAGTATTCGGCTGAAGGCAAGGGCATATAAGGTAGCCAGAGATAGTGGGAGGGTAGAGGATTGGGAAGCATTTAAAGGTCAGCAAAAAATAACTAAGAGATTAATTAAGACGGGGAAAATAGACTATGAAAGGAAATTAGCAAACAACATAAAAACTAATAGTAAGAGTTTTTATAGCTATATAAAAAGAAAAAGGGTGGCTAAGGTGAACGTTGGTCCATTGGAGGGTGAGACTGGAGAGTTGTTGGTGGGGAACATGGAAATGGCAAAGGCATTAAACGAGTATTTTGTATCAGTCTTCACCATAGAAGACACAAAAAATATTCCAACGCTGGATAAACAGGGGGCGGTAGGAATGGAGGAGCTAAATACTATTAAGATCACCAAGGAGGTGGTATTAGGGAAATTAATGAGACTGAAGGAGGATAAATCCCCTGGGCCTGATGGATTACATCCAAGGGTCTTGAGGGAGATAGCGGTGGGGATTGTGGATGCATTGGTGATAATTTTCCAAAACTCCCTGGAGGCAGGAACGGTCCCAGTGGATTGGAAAATGGCCAATGTAACACCTATATTTAAAAAAGGAAGTAAACAGAAGGCGGGTAACTATAGACCGGTTAGTCTAACATCGGTGGTGGGTAAAATGTTAGAGACAATTATTAAAGAAACACTAACGGGGCACTTGGATAAACATGACTTCATCGGACAGAACCAGCATGGTTTTGTGAAGGGGAAGTCCTGTTTAACGAATCTGCTCGAATTCTTTGAGGAAGTAACAACCCGGGTGGATAAAGGGGAACCGGTGGATGTGGTATACTTGGACTTCCAAAAGGCTTTTGACAAGGTGCCACATAAGAGACTATTGCTAAAAATAAAAAATTATGGGATTGGGGGTAATATATTAGCATGGGTAGAGGATTGGCTAACAAATAGGAAGCAGAGAGTGGGGATAAATGGTTCATACTCGGGATGGCAACCGGTAACTAGCGGGGTTCCGCAAGGGTCGGTGCTGGGACCCCAGTTGTTCACAATTTATATAAATGATTTGGAGGAGGGAACCAAGTGTAATATATCAAAATTTGCGGACGATACAAAAATGGGAGGAAAAGTAGGGGATGAGGAGGATAGGAAGAGTCTGCAAAAGGATATAGATAAGCTAGGTGAGTGGGCAACAACTTGGCAGATGAAGTTTAATACTAATAAATGTGAAGTCATTCACTTTGGGAAAAAAAATGATAGGGCAAGTTATTTTCTAAATGAGGAGGAGCTGCGTTGTAATGCAACGCAAAGGGATCTAGGGGTATTAGTACATGAATCACTAAAAGTTAGTATGCAGGTGCAGCAAGCAATCAGGAAGGCCAATGGAGTTTTGGCCTTTATTGCTAGGGGGATTGAGTATAAAAACACGGAGGTCTTGCTGCAGCTGTACACAGTATTAGTGAGACCACATTTGGAATACTGTGTACAGTTCTGGGGTCCATACTTAAGAAAGGATATACTAGCCCTGGAGGCAGTGCAGCGAAGGTTTACAAGATTAATTCCTGCAATGAGGGGATTGACATATGAGGAAAGGTTAAGTAGGCTGGAACTCTACTCTTTGGAGTTTAGAAGAATGAGAGGCGATCTCATTGAAACATATAAGATCGTGAGGGGCCTTGATCGGGTGGATGCACCGAGGATGTTCCCAATGATCGGGGAAACTAGAACTAGGGGACATAGTTGTAGAATAAGGGGGGGCTCTTTTAAAACGGAGATGAGGAAGAACTTCTTCACCCAGAGGGTGGTTAATTTATGGAATTCACTGCCCCAGGGAGCAGTGGAAGCAGAAACTTTAAATACATTTAAGACTAAAATAGATGGTTTTTTAGCTGCCAAGGGGATAAGGGGCTACGGGGAGAGGGCAGGGATATGGACCTAGGTATGGTTAGTATAGTAAGACCTGAGTGATCTCCTGGACAAGTGTCGATCGCCTGGATTGGGGTCGGAGAGGAATTTCCCGGATTTTTTTCCCGAATTGGACCTGGGTTTTTATCCGTTTTTTTGCCTCTCCCAGGAGATCACGAGGTTTTTGGGGTGGAGAGGGGTGATAGCGGTATAAAGGGGAGGGTAGTGTCTTGTGTTCTGTGTCTTGTGTCTACTGTTTGTGGGTAAGTGTGTCTGTTTAGTGTTCAGCCATGAGCGAATGGCGGTGCGGGCTCGACGGACCTGGTGGTCTACTCTCGCACCTACTTTCTATGTTTCTATGTTTTCTATGTTTCAGACTGATGTGGGGTGGGGTCTTTCCACGTGCGGTAGAGGTTCACCTGCACCTCCTTCGAACTCATCTATTGCATCCGCTGTTCGAGGTATCAGCTGCTGTACATCGGTGAGACCAAGCGTAGGCTTGGCGATCACTTTGCCCAACACCTCCGCACAGTTCGCAATAACCAACCTGATCTCCCGGTGGCTCAGCACTTCAACTCCCCCTTCCATTCTGAATCCGACCTTTCTGTCCTGGGCCTCCTCCATGTCCACAGTGAGTCCCACCGCAGATTAGAGGAGCAGCACCTCATATTTTGCTTGGGTAGTTTACATCGCAGTGGTATGAACATTGACTTCTCCAATTTCAGGTAGTCCTTGCTTTCTCCCTCTTTCCCCTCCCCTTCCCAGCTCTCCCACAGCCCACTGTCTCCGCCTCTTCCTTTCTTCTTCCCGCCCTGCCTCCTCACCCACACATCAGTCTGAAGAAGGGTCTCGACCCAGAAACGTCACCTATTCCTTCGCTCCACAGAAGCTGCCTCACCCGCTGAGTTTCTCCAGCACTTTTGTCTACTTCTTTCCTATAACATGGTGCCAGAACTTAACACAATATTCTAAATGCGGTCTCACAAATGTCTTAACCAAACAGCAACATGACCTCCCAACTTCTATACTCAATACACCGACTGCTGAAGGCCAAATAGCCCTTTTGACTACCTTATCTACCTGCGACTCGACCTTCAAGGAACCATGTACCTGTACTCCTAGATCCCTCTGCTCTACAACATTACCATAGGCCTACCATTTACTGTGTAGGTCCTGCCCTTGTTCGACATCCCAAAATGCAACACCTCACACTTCTCTGTATTAAATTCCATCAACTATTCCTCCGTCCACCTGGGCAATGGATCCAGATCCTACTGCAATCGTTCACAACCATCTTCACTATCTGCAAAACCACTCACTTTTATATCATCAGCTGCTCGAGAAAGTCGTAGAGATATATACAATTTGAATATTTAATAGGTATTTGGACAGGTACTTGGATAGGAAAGGATTCAGGCCAAGTTAGTTGTCGTAGTGTGGGTAAGCATCGCGATTGGCGTGGACGAGTTGGGCCAATAGTCATGTTCTGTGCTCGACAACTCTATGATTTTAAGTGCAAGGTTGTGTCTTTCAATAAAGGATGAAAAAGCGATAATTTTCTTGTCTGGAAAAGGGATAGCTCATAACTGATCCCACAAATGTTGTTAAAATTACAAATCACTGTCAAAAACTAAGTTTTGTTACTCATTTGAAGTGAATCTGTCTTACATCTGTCTATACAGTCACCACAGATTCAGAAGACTTTTTTATCTGGTGAATAGTAAATATATGAAAATCTTTACCGTAAAAGAAGTTTGAGACAAATGCAATTGATGTAATTCAGGGGGAAAAAAAAAACTCCTGTTCTGAAATATAACTGTAAACTCTTCAAAATGGATTGGTTATTACGCCTTTGCACATCTTCTGCCTTTTATTTGATGCTTGTCATGTTTTATCAGAAATTAGGGCTTTGTGTACATTTAAAGTTAGCATGGCTTATCTTCTGTGGTGCAAATTTTACAGAACTCATTCCAAATCTCCATGGTATTACATCTAAATTAGACAAACCATCAAGCACTATTTTGCTTGGACTTTCAGAACATATTGCTGCTTTAATCTATTTCTGGATACTTGCTGCAGGCTTACACTCTGGCATTAAATCACAAATATGAAATCACAAAGTATGTCACTCTGAAGTAACTGATTTTGTTTTCAAGTACATATTTTCAAGTACCTCCTACGACTATGTCTACCACCTCCTTCGGCCCCCCTCGACCTCAGTCTTCCACACCTAAGACCAACTATGACTAGCTACAAGTGGAAAATGATCACATGATAAAATGATGTCATGTTTGCATTTTTTTTCTCGGGCTGGTTACCAACCTACGACTACCGACGACTACCTACGACTACCATCACCACCTACTACGACCTACCTACAACCCACCTACGAGTAAAAAGCATAATTTTTTTCCATGCCGACCTTTTTTTACTCGTGGACATTTATTTATCAGGCTGGAAAAAACGACGCGACCTACTTGAAGCCAGGAGTACGCGGAGACCACTCACGAGCACGAGGAAGAGTTACGAAGACCTCCTACGACCTTGTGGCAATCATGCTGCGAGTATGAGTCAAGGGAAAACTCGGCAGAGGTCGCCAATTAGGTCGTGAAAGTGGGACAGGGGCTTTAGGCTTGTTAGAAAGCTTAAGACAAAATTAATATTTTTGACATGGCTTCCAGCAGAGTCCTAAAATAACTCTCTGGTGGATGCATAAAATGTTAATGCTACCAAAAGAAGAGCAAGTGACACCTCTACATGTCCTCGCTAACAACGACCCCTATCATCCTCAGCAAAGTAAATGTAGCTCATGTATTCAACTGCTGTTTGTAAGATCTTGCAGTGTATAATCTGATTGCCATATTTCACTATCTTAAAGGTGTAATCATAATTTAAAGTAATTAATTGGTTGTGAATTTGTCTAGAATGTTGCAAGCTTGTGAGAAATCAAGATAAACGAAGATTCCTGTGCTCAAACCTGTACTTATGTTTGAAACAAATACTTTAGCTTTCCCATTAATCTAATGTATTTAAAAAGTCATTATCTTTTGTTTCTGCACTAAACACAATATTATGTACATCTGTGAGCATGTATTGCTAAAGGAAACTGCAATCAGATTGATTTATTTTGGCAAAATTTTCATTTATATATGCCAAATGCTGATATCTATTAATAACTTACATTTTGAAAGAATTAATTATTTCAATAAAATAATATGTCTCGCATATTTAAGTTCCCTGAAATATGTAAAATATACTAGGATGGTAATGGGCGGTTATTGGTTTTCACAGCTGAAGAACAAAGCAGATGATGCTGGCAAAATCAGCATGATAAGGGAACAAGGTAAAAGAACCATTAGGAGGTAGTGATCATAATATGATACGTTTTAATCTGCAATATGACAGGGAGAAGGTAAAATCGGAAGTGTCAGTATTGCAGTTGAACAAAGGGGACTATGGAGGCATGAGGGAGGAGCTGGCCAAAGTTGACTGGAAAGGAACCCCAGCAGGGAAGACGGTGGAACAGCAATGGCAGATATTTCTGGGAATAATCCAGAAGATGCAGGATCATTTCATTCCAAAGAGGAATAAAGATTCCAAGGGGAGTAAGAGGCAACCGTGGCTGACAAGGGAAGTCAAGGACAGTATAAAAATAAAAGAGAAGATGTATAACATCGCAAAGATGAGCGGGAAGCCAGAGGATTGGGCAACTTTTAAAGATTAACAGAAGGTAACTAAAAAGGCAATACGGGGAGAAAAGATGAAGTACGAAGGTAAGGTTAGCCAAGAATATAAAGGGGGATAGTAAAAGCTTCTTTAGGTATGTGAAGAGGGAACAATTAGTTAAGACAAATGTGGATCCCTTGAAGACAGAAACAGATGATCATTCTCCAATTATCATTGGTGATCATTCTCCAATGTTCTATAGATTCTGGATCAGTTCCTGTGGATTGAAGGGTAGCTAATGTTATCCTACTTTTCAAGGAAGGAGGGAGAGAGAAAGCAGGGAATTACAGACCCGTTAGCCTGACATCGGTGTTGGGGAAGATGCTGGAATCGATTATTATAGATGTAATAGCACGCATTTGGATAGCAGTAACAGGATAGGTCCGAGTCAGCATGGATTTACGAAGGGGAAATCATGCTCGACAAATCTTCTGGAATTTTTTGAGGATGTAACAACTAAAATGGACAAGGGAGAGCCAGTGGATGGAGTGTACCTGTACTTTCAAAAAGCCTTTGATAAGGTCCCACACAGGAGATTAGTGGGCAAAATTAGAGCCCATGGTATTGGAGGTAGGGTATTGACAGGGATAGAAAATTGGTTGGCAGACAAGAAACAAAGAGTAGGGATTAACGGATCCCTTTCAGAATGGCACACAGTGACTAGTGGTCCATGAACAACCGTGCATAACCTAACCACTGACTCACTACAGACGTTGCAGTACTGTGGTGTCTCTATATGACACTTTATGAAGTTCATTTACTTTGCACATTGTCACAGTTTACAACTAGTCAGAGTTCTGGTGCAAGGTGACAATGGTTGACAACTACCTGCAGTGGCTTGTCCCTTTAAGGTACTTACCTAGGTTTATTCTGTGGTGTAATATTCCAAATGTAGTCAGAGAAAAAGCTAGGCTAGTCTTTTCCACCAAAACTTTCAATAAAATTAAATATGTGACCCTTCCCCTGGAGGTTACATACATTTCAATTTAACATGAAGCCAATAAACACATTTTTAGGAAGATAATTTCAAAAATGTTCATCGGTAATGCATTGATTTAATTTGAGTTTGGTATAGGTTATGGTGTGGTAACTGAAATATTGGATGGAAGGCTTCAAGCATTTCATTTTACAAAAATATCAATCTAACATTAAAAACCATAAAGGACATTGTAACATTGATATTTTCTGATACAAACCTCCATCATACAAAGTGAAAGGTAACTCATTGTCTGCTGCCTTTCCATTGAACACTTAAATCCACTTAAATGGCAGAAATATTTTTTCAGCATTTACTATAATCATACAACCATTCTTGTAACTAACAATCATAAAATTGATGGAATTCTAATTATATATTTAATGCAAGAATGTCATTAATGAAATTAATGCATTAGAATTTATTCATCGCTGCCTGGTAAAAATGGACAAAAATGTAGCTTGAAATTTGTGCACATTTGAAATATAACCATCCAATTACACTGGATATTAAACACTGATGTACCCAGTTTATGCAAGAGTTAAGGTTTTAAAAACAAAACAAATTAGTAGCTTGCTCTGTTAAATTATATTTCTAATTTAACAAAAAAGTGTTGATTAAATTAAGTTTTCTTACCTATTATTTTGATTATATTCAGGTTGATTGGACTTGATCCAGCACTTTAAGGAAAATTAATTATTTCAAATACATGCGCGGCTTTTATGCGACCAGATTGATTGCATTCAGGAAAATTCAGCAGAAGTAATTGACGCACAAGAAAATACTGGCACCAAATGAACTCAATTTTCATTCTAAATTTCCTTAAAATCCCCAGGCACAACAATATCAAATGCAGGGGAAAATAAACAAAAGCAATGTGAAAAGGGAACATGAAGGGAGAATATTACAAGAATCAGAGGACAAAAGGATTGCTAAACTGCCTCATTGCTATCAATGCATGTTAAAGATTTCTTTCAACCAAAGTAGAATAAGATATCATATGGCATACTGACAGTTGATGTCTTCATTTAAAATGTAAGAATTTTCATTCTAATTGGAAAGAATTTACATCTTAATCACTGTCACCTGCATTGTTACATTACCTTTTTCTTTGGTGCTAAGGAAGTGAACAAAAGTACTGTCCTACACACAAATTAGATTGGCAGTTTCCAATTTCCAATTGTCAATTTCAGGTCAATTACATAAATTCAAAACAAACGAACTTTTCTGCATGGTTCAAAACTAAAAAATGGAGTAAGATAATGAAAACACACTTCCAAAAGGGACATCACAAAATCTGAAAATAAAATTTCACACAATGTCTCCAAATGGGAAATAAATGTTTAATTTTTTTAAAGTACATCTGTAGATATTATGCTATCTGTTGTACATCTTCAATTTTATTTAACCTAGTTGGTTTTATAATACTAAAACATCAACAGGTTGTTTCTGTAATAGTAATCATCGACCTAACAATTAATGAAGACTAACTAAGATAGTATGAATTCAGAGTTTAAAACTGTTGTTCGACAGGTAATGCAATTGTAACAATTCAAAAAGCATGTCATTTTTACTTGCAAAATCTCTTTTTTAATCACAGAATTTGCCTTTCCTTAAATTACAAACATTGCTGCATCTGTTGTAACATGCTGCTGGCTCGCATTAAAACCAATTAAATATGTCAACGTATTGTTAGGTATGTTCGTGATATCTTACACTCAGTGGCAAAGTCATCCGAGTTACCCAGCCAATGATAATTTTTAACAGGAACAGACAACCGAATAGATTTAAATGTAAACAGCTGACATACTTGGTCAAAAAATGAACAGAATAATAATTAAATCCATAGACTTGTACAGATATAGGGACAGAGAGGGCCAAATGGGACTAGCCCAATATGCCAATTTGGTTAGCATGGAAAAGGTGGGCCAAAGGGGGAGTTTCCATGCTGTACAGCTCTATCTATCTATACATAACTAAAACTCTGATCTTGTTATCTTCCAGTTTGTGCGGTCCTTCTATTTGTGCAAAAACAGTTCGCGATAGCGCTACAATTTTTCACCAGTTCACTCACCGTTCTCCCATGCTGCGATTGCACCAAGTTTCATTCCGATCGGTTGAATGTCGTAAAAGTTAGCGAGGTTTAAAAACACCCCCCCGCCCCCACACCCCCCTGTCACCACCTCCCCTATGCCACCACAACCCCCCACCCCGCCCGCACAATCCCCCGCCCCGCCCCCACAACCCACCGCCCCGCCCCCACAACCCCACCTCGCGTTGGGGGAACAGGCCTCCCGTGGGACTAGTCTAGTGTATCTTTAACACTTGTTCTAAACTTACAAATTATTTATCTCCACCATTATTCTGCAGGCGTGCAATGAGTGTAGCGATTCTTTGGAGTTATTTAAGGGTCTGTCCCACTTTCACGACCTAATTCATGACATCTGCCAAGTTTGCCCTTGACTCGTACTCGCAGCATGGTCGTCACGAGGTCGTAGGAGGTCGTAGGTAGGCCGTGATGCTGGTCGTAGGTACTCGTAACATCAAGTAGGTCGGGGCCTTTTTCTAGCCTGATGAAAAATGTCCACGAGTAAAAAAGGTATTGAATTAGGTCGTGAAAGTGGGACAGGTCCTTTAGAAAATTAGAATTTCCCGAGTAATAACTCTGCCTCAGAGATCATTGCTTACAGAAATATTTTTTCTTGTCAATGAGTAATAACACAGGTAATTATTAATAATTGAAATGAAAACTACAACTCAATAACACTTTTCTGCCCACTGATTCAACTCTGGTTTCTGTGATTCAATCTTTTTCCCCTTCAGGGTAAGACTACACTCAACTGTTGAACTCAGTTACCAAAGCCAAGGGACTGACTGCAGCTTAAATTAAGTATGAACAATGACATTTAAGAAAAGGTAGGGGGAGGAAGTTTCTAAATCAGCTTAATACACTGCATACCATTAATATTTCACTTTAAAATTCATTTCCAAACCATTATCCGACAGAGACCACAAGCTAAATGAGCCATAATCAGTGAAACTGATCCTTCCCATCATTATTCTTTGTTGAAAAGGTCAATAAATGTTATATCTCACTGCACATAGCCGATGATAGCTTCACTATAAATATTTAAAGCTTACTATATATCACTAACTAAACTGTGCAAGACAAATGGACTATCTTGTGAGAAACTGCATAATAAAATAATCAGAACTGTTAGCCAATACAATATATTTCACCATTAAGCTAGGGATTAATGACAGGCCTGCATTAAGCATGCAAAAAAATCCTTTCCAAGTCAATCCAAGAAGGCATCCTTTAATCTAATTACATAAAATACGATTTTATAATGCGGAAAAAAAGGTATAAATTTCAACAACTGAATTGAGTTTTACAAGGAAATCCTTTCTGTATATATATTCAGTAGCAGTATGTTGCACCATGCAATGAAATACTTGTAAAATTGGACAGATGCACTGTTTGTAATAGGACAGAACAAATGTTACCACAATAATAATAATATATAATTGCATTCCAACCGAACACTACCCTAACAAAATCAGTTTTTCTGATTTCCAAATCACATGAATAGGCCTGCCTTCAACTAAATTACAACATTTATTTTAATGTTTTTAGAAATTTACTAAGATCTCTATTTCTCCCATCTTGTTGACAAAAATATATAGGAGGCAAAAACGTTAATTGTGTCTTTTTTTTCTAGCAAAAACATTTGCCTCTTTTGTAGAATCTGGCAAACCATAAACTGACTTTCGCACTGATTTAGGCCAGTGATTCCCAACCTGGGGCCATATGGCCCTAAAGTGGCCATTGCAAATTTCAGAGGGGCCACAGAAAAAATTTGGGATTTAGGGGGCCACAGGTTCAATGAAGGGGGCCACAGAGGTACCACCCTGTTGCCTCCTAAATTTCAGTTCTAATAAATTTAAATCTATGTAGTTGAAATATTTTTGATGTTTGTGGAATAGAATAAAAGAGAATATATGTGCAATTAATAGACACTGATATTTTTATGGAAGGTATTATAATATTTAAGTACTTTTTTCCCGCTAATAATGTCAGGGGAGGCCACAGAAAAATTAAAAGATCCCAAGGGGGCCTTGAGCTAAAAAAGGTTGGGAACCACTGATTTAGGCGATCTCCCTTTTCGATCATACTCCAGGAATGTCCTTAAATGGACAGGACCAATCAGCAGCTCAATGTCAGATTCCCAGATCACTGATTATTCTTCAGCCCAGGAGTGTTTAGAAAGGTTCTACTTATGAAACTTTACCTAGCTTCCACTTTTCTTCTTACATAAAGGCTACGTCAAAAATAAAACTGATACTGTATTAAAGGTCGACTGTCAACCGAATAGCATTTCATTTAGCTGCTTCATCGTGGTTTACAGAGTTTGTTTCTGCAATCGTATTTTGAAAACTATGATATTTTGAGCATATTAATAGTGGAAGATAAGTACTCTCCATTGCTGATCTGCAAAACCTACAGCAGGTTAAAGATGGTTCTGATCTTCAGGCTCAGAAAGGGGATTCCATTATGACGGCAATGCAGCAATTATTCACACATAGAATTTACGAGCGATTAGGATCAAGTTTAGTTGTATACTGGTAAAGTTGCACATTAGCAACTGATCAAGGCTACTCAGCAAAATCTCCGACCATCTTCAGGTATCCATCCAATTCACTCACTATCTGAGTTAGAAACGTATCACTGTTTATTGCCCCAGAAACATCACAACTGACAGCAATGCAGGAGGCAATTCACCATAGACATCGGGTAAATAATGAAAACAGAAATGTTGTAAATATCCAGCAGGTTAGACAACTTGTTTGTAAAGATAACAATTCAGATCAAGACCTTGTATTTTGACAAAACTAGCCACTTTCCCAAATCAGATAAAGGGTCGTGAATTGAAATATTGCCTGACCTGCTGAATCCTTCCAGTATTTCTATTTTTATTTCAGATTTCCAGCCCTGCAGTTTTTATTTACTTTCATGGGCGCTATTTGCGTTCTTTTCCAGCAATGCTCACGTCTCCTGAGTTCACATGCGAAAACCTTTATATGGGAAGGAATTATTATTTTTTAAATTACTTGTTTCTTAAAATAGATACAGCATGTAAGTGGGTTCCTGTGTACAAGGGAAATGTGTTACCTAAATGATAAGGTTGTTGGGTCGAGTCTGGAAAGCGTAGTCTTTTCTTTAGCAGTAGGATTTAGATGGAATGTAGAAAAGTCCCATCACCAACAATCATCATTTATATTTCCAATCAGTTTGAATGAAGGCATTTATTACACTCATTATAAAGACTGTACACAGGTGGCTGACTCAAAATGTCAAATATTGTATTAAGCATCCAATGAATGACTTTGAAATAATCAGTCCCTAAACAATAGCAATCATACAAGAACTCAAAGTCAAATCCCATGTGATTCGGCACAACAAGGAGCCGGTGAAAGATGAGGTAATTCAACATATACACAGATTTAGAATTTGTGCATTTATATTTTATGCATTGTTATTTATATTCAACGGCAACAAATTGAAACCTTACTTTTAATTAAAAATAAACAAAATTTGTGCGTCAATGTTTCATTTTCTGGGGTTCAAGACTGCACGGCCCATATTTCAATCAAGAGTAAATAGGATTTTCTTTCTCTGTATATGTGCATTTGCTGACTTCCTTCTGCAGAAGTTCAACATCACCAATCACCTGTACTCAACACTGCCACACTGCCAGTGCAGTTCAAGTGTAAGAAGTACTTTAAATAAGTCAAGGAAGTCAAATCCATAGATATCCATTTCAAAAGGTTAGCTTTTTGTGGCATCATAATGATATGGTACCACAAATGATCCCTATCATTGAGCCTTCTTTCAAAATGCCACAGGGTAGTAGAAGTTTGTAATTTTCCTTGGTATCGCTGTAATCTGACGACAATTAGATAACTGAGATACCTTCCTCAACAATCTTATGGCTCAATGGACTTGAGACAGTGCTCGTTGGTGATACAGTCAATGGTAAAGTAGGAATATTCTATTAATAAATTGGTTAGAAACATTCAGCATGATGACACCCTTACTTTATTGAACAGCCTCTAGTGATGATATGCTTCAATCTGCAGCGAAGCACTTCTGTTTTGACAAAACTACCTATTTAGTAATATAAAGGATTTAGCATGATGCATTGCGTTTGTCACTGAAACACTTTTCTTCATGAGATTCAATCATTTCTAAAGTTATTTCTGTGTAGATTTGGAAGGAAACAAGTAATTTTAAGAGTTACGAACAACAGAAGTAAATTGATCACAACTATCCCACAACTATCTCGACTACACTTCTTCCCACCCTGCTTCCTGCAAAGTGTCTATCCCCTATTCCCAGTTCCTCCGTCTACGCCGCATCTGTGCTCAAGATGAAATGTTCCATACTAGAACATCTGAGATGGCCTCATTCTTTAGGGAACAGGGGTTCCTCTCTCCCATCATAGATGAGGCCCTCACTCGTGTCTCCTTGGTACCCCGCAGCAACGCCCTTGCTACCTCTCCCCCTGGTCGCAACAGAGACAGAGTCCTCCTAGTCCTTATCTTCCACCCCATCAGCTGTCGCACACAACAAATATTCCTCCAACATTTCCCCCACCTCCAACGGGATCCTGTCCACTAGCCACATTTTCCCATCCCCACCTGTTTCCCCCTTCCGCAGAGACTGTTCCCTCTGCAACTCCCTGATTAACTCATCCCTTCCCACCCAAACCACCCCATCCCCAGGTACTTTCCCCTGCAACTGCAGAAGATGAAACACCTGTCACTATACCTCCTCCCCCTACTCTGTCCAGGGACCCTGACAGTCCTTTCAGGCTAGACAGAGGTTCACTTGCACTTCCTCCAACCTCATCTACTGTATCCGTTGTTCAAAATATGGACTCTTATACATTGGCGAGACCAAATGCAGACTGGGCGATCATTTCGCGGAACACCTCCGCTCAGCCCGCGTGAACCAACCTGATCTCCCGGTTACTTTTTTGCATATGTTTCATTCATTGTTCTTTATCTCTCCACATCACCGTCCATATCTCTCTTTTCCCTTATCCCTAACCAGTCTTAAGAAGGGTCTCAACCCGAAACGTCACCCATTCTTTCTCTCCAGAGATGCTGCCTGACCCGTGAGTTACTCCAGCTTTTTGAGTCTATTTTCGGTTTAAACCAGCATCAGTAGTTCCTTCTAACTTAAATCGATCACAATCTTTACATGAGCTAGGGTGAAATTAGTTTAAAAAAATTATGTGAAATCCTTTTATAAGAGCAGTATAGTTAACGATTTTTGTTTAAAATGCAGAGGAAATCACTTATTTCAAAACAATTTGAATAGCATATGATATACAAGAGGGCACAGGTTTACAATAAGAGGAAGGAGATTTAAAGGGGATCTGAACTGTAAGCATGTTACACAGGGAGTGGACGATATCTGGAACGCACTGCCGGAAGAAGTGATGTATTCTCATGCAATTACTATATTTACGAGGAATTTGGACAGACATGTAATAGATAAGCTGATAGCCCGCTGAAGGCCTTAGTGAGCTACAGTCATACTCCGACAGCTGGCCTGGCTTGCCTGCCGTGGAACCGGGAGAGGGAAGCCACCGAGCCCGGCCCCTGTACACCCTGGAACTGGAGAAGAGTTGGAGGTAGTCGGTGACAATAGCGGACGCTAGACAAGGGATGGTTGGATGAACTATGGGGGGGGGGGGGGGTCTTATCTCCTGTGCCTTCAAGGTTTGCTGCGGGAGGCACCCCACGGGGCACGAAGGTTGAATGTGTCTCGGCAAGGAGAAGGACGACTGTTTGTGGGATGACCGAATGGAGGCGACAGCTGCAACATACCTTTCTTGCCAGCTGCAGGTGGAGCTGTGAAATGGTGCTAAAACATGGTGATAATTGCATACAGACTTAGTTAGCTAATTCATTTGCATTATGTACTAACCAGGAATTGTACTTATGTATGCCAATAATCTCACTGATCTGTATGCAAAAAAAAGAATCTCACTGTACCTTGGCACATGTGATAACAAAGAAAGCATTGAAGTCATTGCAGTAAAAGGTAAAAGGAAATGGTTCAAATACAGGCAAATGGATTTAGTATAGATGGGCAAAAAGTTTGGCATGTAAGTGATGGGGTGAAGGGCCTATTTCTGTGCTGCAGAACTCTGTTATATACAAACTTACAAATTAGGAAAAATAGTTGGCTACTCAGTCCTCCAAGCTAGCCTTGCCATTCAATTTGATCTCGCCTGATTTATCTGTAACCTCAACACTGTATTCATGTGCTCCCCAGGAAACTTTCAACCATTTGCTTATCAGGAATCTATCTACCTCTAACTTTAAAATATTTAATGACTCTCTCCCTTGAAGGTTGGTGGAAGCAGAGTCCAAAAGGATCATGACATTCTGAGAAGTAAATTAATCTTATCTGTGTCTTAGGTAGGTGATTCCTAGTTCTACGCTGTCCCGCAAGAGTAAGTGTTTTCTCAAGACTCATCATCAGGATTTCATAAGTTTCAACAATAACGAGTAAATTTGCAGAATCATAAGTTTCTACCTTTAGTTTTAGCCAGGAATGTCTTTTTTATATTATTCAGAGAAGTCTAACATCGGAAGGGTAACAGTAAAAAATCTGTTACTAGATGCCACTGTCTCTATTCTTTTCTCCTGGTGAATAATCACAACCTTATAGATTTTAATAATATAAAAACCCCATTTCAGCTCCATGTTTTCGTTTCAGTCAAATCTTATTCTCTGCCTTGTCTCCCCCATTTTCTTTTGTTTCCAGAATTTTTACTATTAACAATTCTAGTTCAAAAATGCTTTTCTTATTTACTTTTATTTAGAGTTTGGAGGTACAGCATAAAAACAGGCTCTTTGGCCGACTGAGTCCATGCCGACCATTGATCACTTGCACACACTAGTTCTATGTTATCATACTTTCCCATCCACTCCCCGCACACTGAGAGCCTTTTTTCCAGAGGCTAATTAACCTACACATACCTCATCTTTAGGATGTGGAGGGGTGGGGGGTTGGACCAGAGCACCCAGAGGAAACCTATGAAGCCAGAGTGAGAAAGTGCAAACTCCACACAGACCGCACCCGTGGTCAGGATCGAACCTGGGTCTCTACCAGCAGTGCCACTGTGCTGGCCATAGGTCATTATGTTAGCACGTCTGAAGATCATTTTCACGCTAAAGAGCATAAATATTAAAAATAAACACATGGCAAAGATAGAGGATCACACCACATATATTTTTTTTGTGAAATATTCAAGCATTTTTTCGGAAATTATTTGAACAGTGCATTTAAATCAGGGAGGCTAGTAAACTGAGAAAATACTGTCACTTATTCACTTTTTAATATCGAATAAACAACATCATTTTGCAGATTCTAAATTACATGAAAGGATTGACTATTAATAAAGTTTCATGTATAATCAGTAAAATCGGGAAGATTATTTTGTTTGCTTGATCACAGCAGTGGCAAAAATATCTCAAACATAAGATTTTTGGTCATATATTCAAAGGGAAGGATATAGACTATTTTGCAGTGCCAAGCCAAACTCTTTTTCAAATTTATGAAAATATTGCAATTGCCTATAGCCACTGTTGACATCATTCAACAATTCTTTATTTGGAGGTCTCTCAAGATAGAGGATGACGTGATCTCTCTCCAGGTTCAAGGATTGTCAGGGTTAATGAGACCAATGTGGGAATGGCAGACCTTTGCACAGAAGGGGACAAGATTACTGGTAAGACAGGTGGATCGGTAGTTTGTAAGGTAGTGAACGCCTTCCCTTCCGCCTCTCATCAGCTCACAAATCAAACCATAAATGATGGGATGCCAGTGACAAACCTTTGGCAGTGTTTGAAATGGCAGATTATTGTTTTCTGTCTGATGGTGGCAATGAACTTCATGATTCTACATTCCAGATATAGAAGCTGAACTTCCAGGATGGGTTTCACTTTAGCATTGACCAAGAACATTTACTCTGGGAGGGACATTTAAGTCCAAAGCTGGAGCTTGTTTTCTAGTGCACTCTTTCCTACATATTACTGATCTAACTGACTTTGGATTCTTTGCTAAAACATATTGACACTTAAACTCATGAGGCAACTATGAACTAGCCTCTTTAATTAACTAATGACCTATCACTCAGCTGTAAATATTATTTGACAGTCCTCCCTACCCTCCCTGAATTTTGCCTGTGGCGTGATAGAAATCATTTCACAATGATACCGTAGAACCTCGCTTTTGGTTATGTTCATCAGTTGATCATTCCTGTCAAACCAAGGATCAATAGGTTGAATCCACAAACTGCAGCCTTTTTCTTCCTCCACCCCATTCACCATGTTTTCCCTCGGATTGATGAGTTAACAGAACCACTAGGATTTTTCTGATTTATATTCTTGATGTAAACTTTGCGATTTCAGAGGACCTTAAGCAGGTTCAGCACATTGTGACTTTAAGAACTCATATTGGTTTTGCTCTGTGTTAGTGATGGAAACAATGGGCTTCTATACGGTACCTACAATATCATATAATGCTGATAACAAGATATCTTGTTTGGTTGAAACTGCCTATCACCCAGGGTACAATAACATATTGCTTAATTTAGTAAAATAAAACTAGAGAAGGCTGAAGATACTCAGGGATGGACTGAACCTTTTAATACCTTTTCTCCTTCCAGATGCTGCTTGACCTGCTGTGTGATTCTGGCATATTTTGTTACTCTGCATTTGCTGCATATGCAGTTTTTATGATTTCTGAATAAATGATCCCAAGGCAGACTTCAAATCCCACCACAGAAGCTGAGATTTCAAAATCAGTTAATTAATCGCACCTTGTCGATGTCCTGAGGGGAATAAAACCTGCCATGCTATTAATATATCAGCCACCGATAAGAAATCTGGCTTAGATGTGACTCCAGATCCACAAAAATGTTGACACTTCACTGTCCTCTTACAAGGTTGAGCAGCAATTCAGGTCAGGCAATATAAAAGAGATAAAAGAGACAGCAAATGCTGGAATCTTGAACAAAAAGCAACGTTAGAAGAGCTCAATGTGTCTATCAGCATCTGTGGAGGCAAAAGTTCAAGATCAACATTTTGGGCTGAATCACTGCATCTCAAAACATTGACAGACACCTTTAGCCTCCACAGATGATGCTTGTCTGGCTGAGTTCTTCCAGGTTCCACTTTATTGTATGTTTTACAAACATTACTCACATCCTGTGAATGAATTAAAAAAGTTGCTATACCCATGTAATATGAATCATGACTGAAGTCATTGGCATTGTTCATGTGGTGGCAACGCTATTGCCCGTCAACTGCTCAGGCATGGCTGACGGATTCCTAATGTGACGCCAGAGATCCCCGTTGTGACGCGAGTCACGGCAAACCCTCCTCCAACTGTGCAGGCGCGGCCGGCAAGTGGGAGCACGACTGCGACGTTTTTAAAGTTCAAAATGGCAATAACTTGTAAAATATCACCCCCTCCCTCCACCTCCATTACCTGGCCATCCTTCTTTCTATCCCTATCCATCTCCATTCCCCCTCATCCCCAGCACTCCCTCCCCCTCCTCTTCACTCCCCTTCTTCCTTCCCTTCTCCTCCCCCCTATCCCACCTCCCACTCCTCACCTCCCCATTGCCTTCCTCTCCCTCTACCCCCCACTCCTTACCCTTCTCATGTCCCTCTATCCCCTCTTCACCCCTCCTCTCCCTCTACCCCCCTGCTCCCCCACTCCTCACCTCCCCAAGCCCACCCCAATGAAAATCGCAATTTTTAAATAATGAAACCCCCCCACTATCCCACCCCCCCACAATGAAAACCACGTTTAAAAAAATTTAAGCTCCCCCCCATCCCATCCCCCCCCCCACAATGAAAATCGCAATTTAAAAAAATGGAATTCTCAATGAAAATCGCGTTTTTTCTTTAAAATAACCTTAACCCAATGTTAGCTGTTAATGAAAATGGAAGAATTTGATTAAAACTGAGTTTTTTTTTGAGAATCACGTTTTTTTAATGTAAATGAGATTCAGGATCCTATTGTGACGTCATTGTAACGCAGCTGATGGACAGGGCAAGTGGAAAAGTGTTTTTTGTAAAGTTTAAAGTTTAAAATTTCCATAACCTGTAAAATATAACATAAATCTGAAAGAAACTCGTTTCATTTTCATCACAGGACATTGGTGAGTAAGGTGGGCCAAAAATTGTAGCGCCATCATGTACTGTTTTGGCGTCGTTTCGGGGACACCCCCACACGCATGCATACAAACAAACAAGATGAGAGTTTTAATTATATTTAGATGCTGAAGGAAGCTTTGGCCATCACAGAATAAGATTTTGCTCAATAGGCAAAGGATAATTCCTCCTTAATTGTGCTACTGATCCAGTTCATTGCAAAGATAAAGCCTGCTTTCATTGATAATCTTCCTGTTTAATATCATAATGCATAATTATATCTGTAATGTTATTCATGACAGGTTCCTTTGGGAAAATTAGCAATAACTGTCTTTGCTACCAATTAGACATCTTACTTTATCTCACAAATCATCTAACACAACAGATTTTAGAAGGATTGATAACAATGCTGTGCTTGGTGATGTGGCATTGCAGAAACTCACTAATACACAAGAGTAAATGCAGTACATACTGCAGTAAATTTGCAGTATATATGGCTTTGTGTAACAATGAATAGTTTTTAGGGTCTAATACCTTTCAACATGCACTTAAAGTAGCAGTCTATTTATAATATTACAAACGCCAGAAAATCTGCAATTTTCTCCCAACGAGATTATATGACAATATTGAACCAGAGATGTGGATGAATTCATTTCACTCTTCAAGAAACTGAAGAAACCAGCAAACCCAACAAATCGTTTGTTTGAGAGTATGTTCAATAGATCCTCACAAATATTCAATCAATTTACATAATCTCCTGTTTTGTTTATTTTTACTGATTTCATAGGAAATAAAGCAAAGTTCTATAATATCTGGTCAATCTCTTTTACCAGTTCGCATAAAACAACAGCTGGAGGAACTCAGTGGGCTAAGCAACATTTGTAGAGACAAAGGGATGGTCAGGTTTCTTGCATTAGGACGTCCATGAGTCAATTTCAGTCAAGAATTGAAGATATGATGTTTGAACATTGTCATATCTTAAAAATCCACACAAACTATATTTCCTTTATATATCCTATTACTTCTTCAGAAAGTTCCATGAGTTTGTTCTAGCATGACCAACCCTCCATTAATCTCTGCTGATGAAATCCTAATTATATTGGACTGGCCTTTGCTCTTTGCTGCAAATGAAGGCTCCATCTATTCATCGGCCTTGCATTTGACTACAGAATTTCTAGGGAGAGGGAGAGGGGGAGGGGGAGGGGGAGGGGGAAGGGGAGAGGGAGAGGGAGAGGGAGAGAGAGATGATTCCTTTAATGGGTGAAAGTAACAGATAATGCACGATTGGAGGAGGGTTAAAATTACAGGCCTCTTGATGGAATCAAGTAATCGTAAATAATTGGAGACACAAGAAAATGCAAATGCTGGAATCCTGCGCAAAACACAAAGTGGTGGAGAAACACTGGGTCACGCAGCATCTGTGGACATAATGGACAGATGATGTTTTGGGTCAGGATCCTTCTTCAGACTGATTGGTAAATAAACATTCATATTTTAACAATTGAATGCCCACCATTTGAAATGTGGTACAATTGCCCCTGATGATGTAGCCAATATTTAGTTTTCAAATAATATTGCTAAAACAGATGAACCCCAAGTTTATTAGTATAATTTTGCCAACAAGATCATCCTTTTCCTTCACTTGTTAAATTAATGTGCGCATGTATGGTCAATTAAGTTCCCATAAAGGGAGATTACAGATCCTCTTAAGGAAGAGTATCGGTCCACTTAGATCAGTATGGGGATTCTGAGGGGCAGGACCTGCCAGCATTTGGATAAACAAGGACTAACTAGGGATAGTCATATTGTGTGTAGGTAATCACGTCTCAGTCGTATTAGAGTTTTTTGTTGAGGTAGCGAAGAGGATTGAGGCAGAGCCATGAACGATATCTATATGGACATTAGCAAGGCCTTTGATATGGTCCCGTATGGTACGCTAGTCAAGAATGTTAGATTACAAGGTATCCACAGGGAAAGTTAACTAATTGGATACAAAATTGCCTTGATGGTGATGGTAGAGGAATGGGTGATGGTGATGGTAAGCGTGATGGCAGAAGAATGCTTTTAGGATTGGAGACCTGTGACTAGTGGTGTCCCAGAGATTGCTGTGTGGCCCTTTGTTGAACGTCATTTATTTAGACCATTTGGATGAAAATGTACAAGGCATGGTTAGTAAGTTTGCAGATAACACAGATTGGAGGTATCGTAGATGGTGACGATGATTGACAAAAAAATTATAGCACAGTCTTGATTAGATGGGTGGGTGTGCCAAGGAATGGGAAGTTGGTGCGTTATGTGAAGTCAAACTAGGATAGGACTTTCACAGTGAGGACTTTCACAGTGAATGAATGGTAAGATCCTGGGGGATGTTGCAGATCAGAGGGATCTGGAAGTATGAGCACACGATTGCTGAAAGTGGCATCACATGTAGACAGGGTGGTGAAGGTGTTGGCCTTCATCAATCAGGGCATTGAGTACAGTTGTGAAGTTACGTTGCAGTTGTACAAGTGGGTTAGGCACACTTGGAATATTGTGCACAGTTGAGTTACCCTGCTAGAAGATGTCATTAATCTGGAAAGAGTGCAAAGATTTACAAGAATGCTGCCAAGATTCAAGGGTCTGAGATGTTGGGAGATGTTGGCCAGGTTAGGGCCTTAGTCCTTGAAATGTAGGAGATTGAGGGGTGACATTATAGAGGTGCATAACATTATAAGTGGCATGGATAAGGGGAATGCATACAGTCCCTTCCTCAGCGAAGGGCAATCCAAAACTAAAGAGTATAGGTTAATGTGAGAAGGGAAAGATTTAAAAGGGACCTGAGGGTCAACTTCTTCACATGGTGGTGGTGCATATATGGAACAAACTGTCAGAGAAGGTGGTTGACCTGGGTACCATAACAACTTTGAAAATACATTTGAGCAGGTACATTGATACAAAAAGCAAAGAGGTATATTGGTCTAATGTGGGCAAATGGCTTCAAACTAGCTTAGATGGGCATCTTGGCTGGCATTGACAAGTTCAGCTGCAGAGCCCGTTTTGATGCTATATTACTCTAGGAGCTTATTCAAAAATGTTTAATGGTGGCCTTCTGCTTTCTCTGTTGACCTGAAATGCTAACTGTGTTTCTCTCACCACACACGCTGCCTGTATTGCTGCGGACTTATATAATTTTTTGTTTTTATTTCAGATTCATATCTTCTGTAGAATGTCGCCGAGTAGCTGTCTTCATTCTGTTTCTCACAATTTTTTGGTCTAATTAATAGTTTGGATCCTTTTTAGAATTTTTCTGAATGTTATAAACATTCAGAAATCGCAAGTTGTTGGAAGGACAAATGACAGGTTGGTCTTTATTACAGAATAATTTAAGGCAGCAGTTATAGTTGTTATATAGAGTCTTGGTGAAACTGTACCTGAAGTAGTATGTACAGTTTGGTCTCCTTATTTTAGAAAAACTATTGCGCAAGTGGGAGAGCAATTAAGATTCATTAGATTGATTCCTGGGATGGTGGATTTACCATATGATAGAGATTGAGTCGTCTAGGCTTTTGTTCTTGAGACTTTAAAAGATTGAGAAGAGAACTCACTAAAATAAACACAATTCCTACATCGCACAAATGGATGTAGACAGGCCATCTCCCATCGTTTAGGAGTCTAGATTCAGGGGATTCAGTGTCAGATCGAGGGTTAGACCAGCCAGGGCTGATTTGAAAGAAATTTCTTCATGCAGAGGATGGCGAATCTTTGGAAGTCTCTATACCAATTGTTCTCACATTAAATTCATTCAAGACCGCTGTAGGAATCTTGAATGAATCAGGGGATTTTGTGATAGTGCCGGAATATGGCATTGAGGGAGAATATCAGCAAGAATTGATGAATTTTGAAATGGTCTACTCCTGCTCCTATTTCTTATGTTCTGATTCAAAATATTTACAGCCAGCTGTAAATATGCATATTTTTTAGTCTTCTTTCCCATAATGGAATGTATGTTTGCCACCGGGATCTAGGTACCTTTCTTCATAGGTTCTCGCTGTGGGAAGCGAAGATAACTTTGAATTAATTCAGAGATCAGTGATGACTATGCACAGCTTACTCCTGACAGAAAAATACATAGGCCTATTAATATATATTTTATACATTTTTTGTTGTTACCATAATCTTGCATCCCCAATTTATTTTTTCTGGAGAAAAAGTTAAATAACTTAGAAGTAATTTAGGCAGAATGGAAGGTCACAGAGTTTGGGTGAATGGGGGAGGAAAGTGAGAGGGATAGTAAAATAGTATTTCAAGGCATAAAAATCCATGACTGGATCACTGTCAAATTAACATTTTTTTGTTTTAGTGAGTCTGATTGTTTCACCTATACCAGTGGTTCTCAATCAATTTAAATAGAGAGTCACACTATCAACTCTCAATGCGTAATGCAGGGCACACACACACACACACAACTTAAAAAATGTTTTTAACAGGATGTCACTTGGGCTGTTGTTGTATGCTGGTGGAGTTGTGGGTTGAGAACCACTGATCGAGACTGACAATCTGATATCCCTTTTCTGTCACTGCCCCAAGACAAATTAAACTATTTCCTGGAAAAGTGCTCTTTTGTGACACTAAACTGGCAATCTGAATCAGAAGACCTGCTATACCTCGATGCAGTGCTCACTCTAAGATTAAATATATCATAGGAAACACAAATATATTTAAAAATTCCAGATCCTCTGCTGCTTCCAGTAATTACTATTTAGCTAATGAAACAAATAAGATTGAAACAAATAAAATTGAGTTGATCACGTGCGAGATTGAGACACTCAGTTAAATTAAGGAAGTCAGCATTTCATGTATCATTTAGACTGATGACTAATTAATAATGCACAAAATAAAAAGGTTTTCATTATTTTCAAGCTGTGGTACAATCATAAAACTTTGATCTGGGAGATCTTGCAGAGACCATCAGGTGGTCCACGTGATTGCAACACTCGTCACTAATTGTTGGTTTATGATGAGTTTATGTCACTGGTACATGAAACATGTTTTCCCAAAGGTAAGCATTACTCCTTTTCAAGATTTGCACAATGAAAAATAGGAGGGATAGGTCTTTCAATCCTGGTCTATCATTCAATGCAATCATGGTAGATCATCTATCGCAACCTCGTTTGCCAATCTTTTTTCATACCCATTCACGCTTTTTGTGTTAAGAAATTTAATTGCCTCCTTAAATATAAGCGACATGGCTTCCAGACCCTTCTATGACAGTACATTATGCAGGTTTGTCAACTGTCCATGAATTTTTCTTTCCTCTGCTCACCTCTTTGTCTTACCCCATATCCTGAGACTTTAATCCGTCATTCTGGACACCCTAACAAGAAGAAAACTTATCCTTGCATCCAGTCATTAAGTTGCCATATTCAATACTAAACTATTGCATCTGGAAACATATTTATTAAACTTTTCATGTAAACAACTTTAAATTCTGCTCATTATAGGTGTAACCAGCAAGGCTGTAAAATAACAGAATTATTAACAATAAGAGGACATAAGAAAATAAGAGCAGGCTACTCAGCCATTCTAGCCAAACCCACCATTCAATCTGATTATGGCTGTTCTACCCCAAGGCTCATCTCCACATCTGTGTCAGTTCCTCATATTGGACCTTGATTCCCTAACCTTTCAAAAATGTCTACTTCCTCTTTACATAACTTTGAGATTTAACCCCCACAAATCTCCTGGAACAGAGATAACCCACATCACTGTTTTAAAAGAGGCTTCTTAAACTTACAACCATGTCCCCTTATTCAAGATTCTATCACTAATGGAGACATCTTGACATCAATCTTGTTATGCCTCGTTAGGATTGTACATATTTCAATAAGATCACCCGTCATCTTCTAAATTCCAAAATGAGATCAAATTTGATTTGATGCTTGCGAAAGAACAATGCACTTATCCCAGACATTAGCCTGGTAAATCTTATCAGACTGCCTTCAATGCCACTAAAGGGCCCATTCCACTAGCGCGACTTCTCAGCGACTGTCTTCGACCTTCAAGCTCGAGGGCACTCGCCTGAAAAGGCTCCAGCGGGACGGACGCGCACGCACACATACGCACACACATGCACACACACACACACACACACACACACAGTTGGTCCCACTGTGTGTGTGTCGGTCGCTGAAGGGTCGCGTTAGTGGGACAGCCCCTTTACTAAGAGAGCAAAACAGTGGTCCCACACGTTTCCACTTTTTTGTACCTATGAGAAAAAATTAATAAGTACATTTGTGTTTCCAAATGCAATACTTCCCTATTTCTAAACTCGAACCTCTCTTGCAGTAATAGTTAATATGCCACTTGACATATCAACAACGTTGCAATATCTGGTGGACTTTTTGTGATTTGTGCAAAAGAGATTCCCAGATTATCATGTGAATTAGCAAAATGATCAAAATATCTTGCATCCAAAGGCATGAAATGAAAAATATTCATTGTTTAAGTGAAGTTCTACAGAATATCCATTAAGAATTTATTACACCTGGAACACACAGTAGTTTTTATATTGGGTAAAGTGCTGTGCTGCTGTTCTGACACACAAGTCTTGCATAGTTGGCAGCAACCTGATAAAGCTATTCAACCTACCATAGCCTGGCAAAGAATGAATATCATCATGGATATCATGCAATATAAAGCAATTTTATTTGGAAGAAAACCGGCAAGCTAGATTCACAAAAGAAATATTGATCACAAATGTAAAAATACCTTCATAATTATCGCTATTGTCATGCAAGGAAGCAGTGTCGGGGGATTGGCTCAACATCTAAGTGGCTTCTAGTCAACTGAGCTGATGTCAGTTCAACAATATTCTGGCTCCTGGGAGCCAATAGAAATGTTACTATTCAAGCTGAAATAATCTCCCCATTCACTTAAACCACAATGGATATTTCTAGATATCACATCAACACATATCAAAAATTTATGTTGTTATAACTTGCAAAGCTATGGTTCCAACAAACCCCACATGTTAAAGCAAATTCTGTAGAACATCACTTACCTGCACTCACCTTTTCACTCAGGGTCGGCTACGCTATTCAAATGGATTTGACTGCCTATGTATGCCTGCAAGACCAAAGTGCATAGTGGCTATGCATGGTCTATGTGTTCTGTCCCTATACTCAGTGGCAAATCTGACACTGGACCCCCAACCTGCAACTCATCTCTGAATTTTGTATTTTCATCGCACTAGCTTTGAACATCTAAACAAGCTGAGCAGAAAGGAAGAGATAGCTGATGGTTCCCAATAGAACCTCCAGCAAGAGATGAGCACCATTCTACCTAATACAAATGATGCTGGTGACTGACAAACACAAAACCTCAAGATATTCAAGTGCCCCCAAAGAAAATAATCTAAGGTCCATTTTTGTTAGACTAATATAAAATGCATGTTCTCTTATATTCCCACTGGGAGAAAGTAACAACATAGGAAATAGGGCAAGAGTTGGCCATCTGCTCCTTTGAGCCTTTAAATCCCAAATGTAACAAGATCACTCCTGATCTTCTTAGACAACACAATTTTGCTGCAGTAAGCATTTTGTAAATTTCAATGAGATCCCTCATTGTTCCAAGTCTACCCAAAGAATATATCAACAAAATTCAATGTTAGAATAACTCAGTAGGACAAGCAGCAGCAGCGAGGGAAGGGGCAGGTGACGTTTCAGATTAGGACCCTTCTTCAGACCCTTCTTCTACAGGAGTCTGGAGAAGGGTCCAGACCAAAAACATCAGCTGTCCATTCCCTCCCCAGATTCTGACTGACCCGCTGAGTTCCTCAACCATTGGTTTGCTCAAGTTTCCAGCATCTGCAGCTTCTTGTGCCTGTAGAGAATACATGTCTAGTCTAATCGATGTCTCATAACATGACAATACCATCACCCAGTAAGCTCTGTCAATGCACTAGTTGTCCTTTTTTAGATAAGGAGACCAACGCTATACACATCGTGATGCAGTCTCACAAAGGCGGAAAATTGATGTATTCCGGCATTCAAATCCTCTTTTTAAAAAAGCCAACATACTATCTGTATTCCTGATTGCATGCTGAAGCTACATGTTTTCTTTCAGTGACTTGTATACAACCATATCAATCCCTTTGAACATCAAATTAACCAATCATTCTCCATTTAAAAAAATACTCTACTTTCTTGTTCAAGCATCAAAACGGATAACTGCAGTTGTTCCACATTGTATTGCATCTGCATGTTCCTTCGTAATTAGTCAGCCTGGCTATTTTTCCTTGATGCCTCCCTACATCTTCTTCTGTACTCACAAGATGCCACTTCTTTAGGCACAAGTTGACGGTACAGGAACATTAATTGTTTGCATGGATACTCTTGCTGTTTAACAAGCTAAATTCCATATTGCAATCCACATCCATAATCCTAACATTTCAGAACACTGGCAAGTCTCTTAATGCTTGTCCAGTTAGAATACTACCACTTATATGATGGTCCAAACATCTGATCATAAGCACATACAAATCCCAAAACACTATTGGTTTCAGTATTGAGGCAATTCTTCACATTTGTGTTCATACATTTTCCTGATTAATGCATCATTTTGAGTTTTGTACACAAATATGGGGTAATATATGTTAATATACAGAAATGTATATTCATAATTTTCTAGCCTCAATAAGGGATACATCCATAAGTAGATCATGGTGATCTGTCGGTGCAAGTGTCAGGGTAGTTTTGGCCCCAAGATGGCATTCGCAGCTCGGAGAAAGAATGTAATAGGATCAAGTGTATATCAATCAATATGCATATTGTAGGTTCCAGTTCCATATGAAAATAAAACTGGATTCCTTTCTTCTCAAGTGGACATGGCACTATTTGAGAAACAGAACAGCAATTCTCTATACGTCCGAGGAAAGCATTTTATTTTAATCCTGTTTATGTTCTTGCTTTGGTCAAATTGATTCGGGACATCAGAACAATAACCACTTTCCAAGGAGAATTCAAGAGCCTTGGAACATCTTGATAATGTGTTGTTGCTATATCATTGCCAGTTCCTTCTTTCTCTATATCCTTACAACTAAAAGCAGTAACATTATTACTTATCTACCATCTGCTTAATGAAAAACCATTCAGAGAATCCTCCCCATTTGGTAGAAGGTAGAACCATCTTTGGAAGAAGGGTTCCAACCTGAAACGCCATCTATTCTTTTTCTCCAGAGATGCTGCCAAACTCGAAGAGTTACTCCATCTTTTTGTATCTATCTTTGGTAATAAAGGTGTTGATTTCAATTTCCTAAATTTTCAAGATAACTACTAAATCCAGGTCACAACCATTGGGATACATTTCATCTTTAACAATTGTTTTACATTTTAGAAACTTGCTACTTCAGCGTCGCTAATATGCATAACTATTTCTGTTATTATGACTTCATTATATTGATCACCGCTGACTGAAAAGGAATGTAAAACATCTATTATGCTGATTGAGGAAAGAGTGCACATGGATTAGGATTAAAACTGATTTTCTATTGGTTCAGTGATGCCTGAATCAGGTAGATCAACTAATAGCTCGAGGCTTGCAAAGCCAAATAAAAATCTACTTTGGAAACAGGTTTCCTAAAACCAGGTTCCAGAAAGATAGAAATTGAGCTATTCTGCCTCCTTGACCTTATTCTACTATTTAATTATATACACTGCCTTGATCCATAGCTCTTAGCATCCTTCACTTTACAAAAATAGATCAATCTCAGTCAGGCCAATTGTAATTTATCACTCTATGAAAAGGGAGGATAATGTTTGGAGAATAAAACAATCTTTTTTACCTTTGATCCATCAGAAATTGCTGACAGATGCATGGGTTTCACAACAAATAAATTAATTGGACATTAAAATGTAAAACATTGTGAATGATGGAGATGCAACAGACAACTGAAAATTGTAAGTTTTCAGCAGTCCAGGCAGCATCTGTGAAGAGAGAAACGTTGTCGATCTTTCCAGATGAAGACTTTTCATCACAATGATTAAAATGTTGATAAAAGGTCATACATCTGAATTGTTAGCACTGTTTCTCAACCTACAGATGCTGTGTAATCTGGTTACTGTTAATTTAGAGATCTTGCAGTACACTAAATGACAGTTTTATTTTCTAATCTATACATGTGCATAATTATCATAGGTGAACATGATACTAACAGTGAAAATAAAGAACGTTGCTCTTATTTTCATGATGCTTCAACATGTGTGTGTTAACAACTGAGAAAACTATGCTTTAACATATAATAGATAATGAAATTTCAAGCTCTCTATGGAATAATACACAGCAGTAGCATTCGAACCAATGTTAAAATTAAAGTCTCAATGCATGTAAAACAAAGCTTATTCATTTTATCAAGTAAATTAAAAACACAATGCACTGCCAGTCAAACTGCTGACAGCATTTTGTTTGGTGCAAGCTTTCACTTGTTATATCACTGTTTCATTAAAAATTATTTCTACAAGTGATCTAACCATTCTAGAGTTCATGTTACAATCGGCAGACTTGGATGAACATTTTTTTGTCATTTTCCTAAATATTTACTTTGCAAGCTTTTAAAACTGAATTATTCTTGCATGTTCTGTATTGCAAACCTAAGACAGCACTTCACATTATATCTTCTGATATAGAACATGAAAGGTTTAATAGGCTAAAACTAATTTGGGTGATTTCCGTCACCTCCTTAAACATTCAGTAATCTGGAACCAGCTTTCAGAATTTATTTATGGCATTTTATAGTGACATGTGGGCAAGTGACTTTTTTTTTAAATATAAAGACATGATGCACCACAAATGGAGCTGCTTTTTTTCCTTCTCTGCCTCTGTTGGCTAAAGGTCTCTTGATAAAAATAAAACGATCCCAGCATATGGAGTAGTTGCTATGTCCTTCCGGGGATGGTCTGCAGCTATGCGCACCACAGGCACGCCAAGGAGAGGTGACTTGTCAAATGCAATTTCAATCATTGGGTGGGTTGGATGAAGCAGATTAGTTGTATGCAATCATGATAGATAGTTTATCCCAGCCCCAAACCGCCGCTTGGGAAATCTTGCACGCAAACGAACAGAAACTCAGTCATTATTAGTGTCAAGAAGCCATACGGAGACACAATTTGGTTGCCAGCCAGGCAACGTTGAATCATGCCGAAAAAGAAGTGACCAATTGCAGTTTTAAAAAGGAAATGGATAGTGATGTTTGGAATTGTTTCAGAGGGAAAATAAAATCATAAATGTTGAATATTTTACTCATTAAATTTTAATGCCCCTCACTGATGTTAGACTGAGTGAATGTAAATTACGTGCATTAGTGCCCTAATTCTTTTCACCTTGATCCTAGAAGTTGCAAAGGGGCAGGATGGATGCAGTAAGCAGTGTGTACTATATTACTCATTCAAAAAAAATAAAAATCCTTCAATAAAGCAACTGCAGAATTCATCTGCCACTTTAAAAATCATATTTCTTGCATGAGGTTAAAAAATGCTTGTGCAGAATAATTGTTCTTTTCTCTTTGCATTCGGTCTTCTAAAAATAAAACATATTAAAAATTAACAAAAGCAGAGAAGGCCTTAAGTCCAATGCCTGAAGCAAAATGCTTTGACAAACCTAGCAGCTCTTTCTGTGCTTTTCCAAATGCACTTGTCACTCAGTATTATCCATCCTCATTAATGACAATGGGAAAGTTTATCTTAGAAACAGGTTTTAAATCATCTACTGTTTACAAGGGGAGCATGAAATCTCCTACAAAACAGAAGGCGGGAACAACTTCCACAACAAAATCACTTTTGGCAGATATAATGTCTAAATCACATTGCATGTTAAAATTTGAACTTCTTGGGTTTCATATTTTTTAATGAAACATTCATTATTGATTTGTGACTGACAGCAAAAATAATTTCTAATGTAGTAAAAGAAACACCCAGATCGAAGGTGTGGGAAAGTTATTTCTAGCCATAGTTTTTGTGCAGATGTAAACGCAGACAAGCAGAGATAGCCTGTGGCTACAGTGTTGTAACAGAATGGATGAACATTCCTCCATGTATCAGCCCAGCCCAGATAATTAAACAGCTCTACAGTAATTGCACTTGTTTGAAATCATCTGCAAAGAACTGGGCTTTTGCTAGGCATGATAGAATTACTAGTTATTCATTTTGGTTGGGTGATGAATTTTCAAGCCTCAAAAAAAATCTAACATGCTCACAATATGAACATCAGTCAATGTGGACTTTTGCAAATAAATCGTAAGATTCAACATATGAAGCAGTAATCAACTGAAATATTTGAAACAGGTACCAAACAATATCTCAAACACTCAACCTACATTGCAATGGATCCTCGTCACAATGTTACTTGAATCTCAATCAACATGTGCAATAGGGAGTAAAGTTAATGCTTTTAACTCTACATTTTCATGACTCCCTCTAGCACGCTAATTCAGCATTCACGTCGCTGCACACTTCCCATTTTTCTGAAGGCATAAATTTCTTTCAGAATCATGCCCCACAGCCTCCTGATATCTTGCAGTACCTCCTCCAAGTGGTCCTTTTTCATTCAACAGGCACCAAATATCAGCAGCTTCCATAGTAATGCTAACTTTAACACTCAAATACATTTTCCACTTGAAAGTGCAAGCAAAAGGAAGGGGTAACAACAGCTCATTGTTTCCTCCCTGAGATCCACGGACTACAAAACCAGTAATATTTTTGCAGAGGCCATGCTATGTGGAATTTAAATAAAATAGAACAATGGAAGATCTGAGTTGGCTAGGCTGTATCCATGGAAGCACGAGGTGTAAATTGACATTAAGGTGAAGATCATGCATCAGGACTGAATGGAAGAGAAAATATTGCCAGTAGGTAGCACTATGAGAATGGAGGTTGGGGCAGAGGCAATGTAGGTGATAGATGGAACAAGATGGAGAAGGGATGACGGGTAGATGGAACCAGTCGGGTAGGAGAACGGGAGAGATGATCAAAGGTTGAAGAGAACTACTGGGTGACCTGAAATTGTAAAATTCAATATTCATACCATTGGATTATAGGCTGCACAAATGAAAAATGAAGTTTTCTTCCAATTTGGCCTCTCGGTAGAGAAGGCCAAGGTTAGACAGGTCAAAGTGGAAGTGGGAAGGAATGTTAAAATGAAATGCAGTGGAAGCTCACAATACAAAGAACTTTAAAGTTTCCTGAATTCTATGTACAATTATAAAATATTCTGTCTGTTTTGCATACTTTAATTACATTTATTTCTTAGCTAAGGGCGAGAGACAATGACATTTCTTAGACAATTTTGACAGCATCCCACTGTAAATTAATTTTCCGAAAAACTATTGGTCCACTTTAGAATGAACGAGATTTTAAATTACATTTGCTTTTCTCTTCTTCAGTTGCATTCACTTCTTCCAAATGTTGTGGACTATCCATCAATACATCATCCTTGCAGCAAAATGGCTGAATCTGGTCACCAACTTCCTTGACATGAATGGTTTGTTCAGGTTGACATTCAGGGTCCTTATATGGTTATCAAATATAAGAATCCTAGTTATATTTGATAACAGCTATACCCTCATTACAAAGATATTCTGGGATAAAGTATGTCCTCTATCACTGCCAATAGATAGAAATCTCAGAATGGAACCGACAATATTCCTGGTCTGCAACAACTTAAAGAATTTCAAATAATGATTGAGAAAATAAAAGAATGGATACAAGTTTGTAACCAAGTTCATCCAGAACTAGAATGGATAGATAATCCATATTGTCTTCCAATTGACCTCCTCACCTCCTACATGCTAGTCTTCAGCCAAGTTGATTTGCTCTATGGAATATTGAGAAATGTCTGAACTGAAATGCTCATAAACTCCTGGATCAGTTTGTTTGCTCTATGTAAATCTGTTGGTGCTGTACAACATTGTCCAAAAATAAAGATCCTGGAAACTGTGGAGCACAGGACCCTCTGCTCAACAAATACAGATGGAGCTGATTAAGTTAATTGCAGCCTGCATTGCAACAGTTCAGCCTTTAACCATCTGCGAAGGAGTAAAATGGAGGAGAAGTGTCAAGGATGGCATGGGGAAGAGCAAATCGCTCTGCAGGAACTGATGGCATGGAACTAATAGCCTTCTTCTATGTTGTAATGAGTGTTTATCCAGTTGCAAATCCTCTATTAATGAAGCAAGTTCTGGCCTGAAATGTGGCAGATAATATCCTTACTTCTTAAGTGCCAGGGGATGACCACCATCAGTAACACAGAGTCCCATCAGCTCCCTAACAATTTTCAAAGCTTGCATTTGCATGCTCTTTGCTGGGGTACATACTATATGGTACAGTATGTATTAACAGCACATCAGTGATGGATGATATCAAATTTTAGCCAGTGTTAGCTAACTAACATTATGCTGAATATTAGCTGGACTCCTGATGTGCCAAACTGCTTTGACCTTGATATGCCAAGCTGGTTCAGTCTGGTGTAGTCTAAGCTTTGTACATGGTGAAATGGCTATAGGGAGTTAGCTGAGCAACAGGTAACATTCACCAGGAAGTGAACTACTCAACATAGAATGTTCCAGTAGTCATTCCAATTATTTCATTTATAGTGTCACATTTCTAATCATTACTAGGATACCAAGTGCATGCTCTATGCCATTCTGCGAGGAACACCGCTGTGGTATTGACCATCTGAAATTTTCTGGTGCCCTCATCTCTCTGACCTGATTTCATCTGAATTAGCTATACTTCATATCCTTTCTGGTTCAATCTTGACTGTTGTTAAAATTACAGACAAAGACATTGATATTTATTGAGCAGATATCTGTTGAGCAGGCTGAATACCAACACCCAACACCAGACACTAATATTCTCTGGTCACTGAACTTTAAGCCATCGTTTTGTCAGACTTCACCTACTCTAGCAAATCTGGTTGCCAAGGCCTCAAACATCATTGTCCCTGCAACCACCCCTCTCCTTTCCCACCCCACAAACATTGAAGTTTAATTTTTTTGATAATTTACCAAAAGTGTTGCTACGGAAAACACAATGTGTCAGCCTGCTTTTAAAATACAGAATTTAATTATTCACGCCTTGACTATTTTTTCTCCTCTTGTTCAGTTCCTTCCAGCCTTTGAAACTTTCTGATGCCTTCCACGTGCATTAAAAAATAAAGTTTCTGAGAAGTAATAATCTCCTCCAACAGTTTCCCTCATCCAGAACAGGACAGTTTATGTGTTTTCCACAAACAAAGGCATGACTAGCTTGCATCCATCACCACCCACTTCCTGCGCAGCCTGGCTGAATTTGATCTTATGTTGAACAACTCGTGTTGACATCTCTCTTGACTACACCTGCCTTTTCATTGAATAAACAGAATAATACGTGGTCAACCACAGACAAAAAAAAAGAGCAGGCAGGTTGTTCAGGAAACCCTTGAGGGCATCTTGCTCTCTAACCAGTAATCAGTTATGAATAATGATGGGGGAGACGATTCCCCTGGGGAATGTAGCCAGGGCCAAGGCCATAATGCCATGGGTGGATCGGTTGTACAGGGAGCAAAGCAAAAGGTCAAGAAAGCAATAGTTAACGGGATTTTGCACTTAGAGGTGTAGGCAGGCATTTCTGCAATAGCTCATGTTATTCTACAATGATGCATTTCTGCTTGATGTCAGGATCAGGATATCACAGCACATCTGTCGGACATTATGGCTTTATGGCAAAGAAATGGTAGATGGGGCGGAGAAATGGCAGATGGAGGTGGAGAAATGGCAGATGGAGTTTAATCCGAGCAAGTCTGAGGTATTGCAGTTCGGGAGGTCGAATGCAAGGGGAAAGTATTAAAGATCATTAAAAGCATTGACATGCAGAAGTATCTTGGGGTTCAAGTCCATAGCTTCCTGAAAGTGACAACAGAAGTAGATAGAGTGGTACAAAAGGTAAATGGTATGCTTGCCTTGATCAGTTGAGATCTTGAGTATGTCAGGATGTTGTGATGCAGCTCTATAAGACTGGTTTGGCTACATTTGGAATATTGCGTGCTGTTCTGGTCGCCCCATTACAGGATGAAGAGACTTTGGAGAAGAGGTTTACTAGAATGCTTTACTAGAATGCTGCCTGGATTAGGGGGTATTAGCTACAAGGAGAGGTTGGACAGACTTGGATTGTTTGTTCTGGAGCATTGGAAGATGAGGGGAGAACAGATAGAAATATATAAATTTACAAGAGCCATAGATAGGGAGACAGTCAGAACATTTTTCTCCAGGGTGAAATGTCAAAGACTAGAGGGCATTGATTTAAGGCGGGAAGGATAAAGTTTAAAGGGGATGTGTGGGGCATTACACAGATTGGCGGGTACCTGGGACATGCTGCCAGGGGTGAAGGCAGGTGATAGGGGCTTTTTAAATAGGCACAAAGTCATGCAGTTTGAAGAAGGGTCTCAACCTGAAATGTCACCCATTCCTTTTCTCCAGAGATGCTGCCTGTCCCACTGAGTTACTCCAGCATTTTGTGTCTACCTTCGATTTAAACCAGCATCTGCAGCTTTCCCTCACATAGGGAATTGAGAGATATGGATCATGTGCAGGCAGATAAGATTAGTTTAACTTGGCATCATGTTTGGCACAGACATTGTGGGCAGATGGGTCTTATCTTGTGTCATACAATTCTATATTCTACGTTCATTCTGGAGGAGAAGACTAAGCTGTGAGGGTTGTCATCAATACTGAAAACAATGGTAAAAAAAGAGTTTGTAAAGAGATTTAGAAGTTGCACTTTAAAGGTAGTCCTAGATCCATGCACCAGCCTTGACCAAAAAAGGTGAATAACACAGATAGCTAGAGAATTAATACAGGTGGGTGGGGTTTGCATTCCCAGACAATGGAACCAGCGCTGTGGAACGTGGAATCTGTACAGGCCAGTAAGAGCCAATATCATCACAAGTCATCTTACCAGTACTGCTACGTTGGATTTAAAGGGAAAGGAATTCGAAAGCTGAGCAAAGATTCAAATGGAAGGTTGAAAACTAAAGCGATATTTTTAAATGAAAAGGAACAAAAAAGATGTCTGATCTGCTTAATGCCAATATTTTTGTTTTAGTTAAGTTTTAGAGACACCGTGCGGAAACAGGCCGTTTGGTCCACCGACCGCACCAACCAGAGGTCTCCGCACATTAAAGGGCCCGTCCCCCTGACGCGGATTTACAGCGACTGTCTTCGACCTTCAAGCTCGAGGGCACTCGCCTGGAAAACCTCGTGCTGGATCGACAGTCAGCGATGAAACAGCGAGCGAGCGAGCACACACACACACACACACACACAGCAAAGGTGGGGGCCAGGGAATGCGGGGGAGCGCTGTCTGAAATTCACACCCGCGATGTTCAGGAAGGTAAATGACGGCTGCACAGTGTACGGCAAGTCCTTTAGAGAGCACAGAGCGGGCGGGCGGGGGGGGGGGGGGGATGAGAAGGAGAGAGAGGGGGAGAGAAGGGGAGAGTAGGGTGGGAGAAGGGGGGAGAGAAGGAGTGGAGACACTTTTAAGAAGCCAGACAACATAATAAAGTTTAGCGGGCATTTAAATTACCGGTCGGTTTTCCTTGTTCCTGAAAACTCCAATGAGCCAATTAAAATGCACGGTCAGCGAAGGAGATTGCCTACGGCTGCCCTCGACTGCCTATAACTACATAGCGACCCCACTCCACTGCACTACGAGTTCAAAAGAATGCCGACCAATTTTTACTCACGGAAAATGTTTCAACATGCTGAAAATTTTTCCTCCACCAAACTGAGGTCACGAGTATGCGGGAACTTCCCTTGAGCATGAAAGAGAGTTCCAGTGACCTTAAATGACCTCCTAGGACCACGTGTCGACCATGTTGCGAGTTTGAGTCGAGGGCAAACTCTTCTAAACTCGCAGATTAGGTTGCCGCAGTGGGACAGCCCCTTAACACTATCCTACACACACTATGGACAATTTACACTTATACCGAGCCAATTTACCTAAATAGTTGTATGTCTTTGTAGTGTGGGAGGAAACCGAAGATCTCGGAGACAACCCGCGCGGTCACGGGGAGAACATACAAATTCCACCGAGACAGCACCCGTAGTCGGGATTGAACCCGGGTCTCTGGCGCAGCAAGCACTGTCAGGCAGCAACTCTACCGCTGCGCCACCGTGCCGCTGAATGGCAAAAAGCATCTGAATAAGGCAGATGAGCGCATTAAACGTTGCTTAGAAGTATGACATCACAGCTATTATAGAGATGAGGCAGATGGAGGGTTAGCACTGGAAGCTATTGTAACTGGTTCCAGAGTTTTCAGATGTGACAGAGGAGGGCACAACAAAGGGCAGTCATGAATAAGGAAATGACAATATTTTTGTTTAATGCTTTTTTCCGGACCTATGTACCGTTGGCAAGGTCAGCATGTACTGCTCAACCTTAAATGTCCTCCAACAGAGTCGCTTGCTGGTTATTTCAAAGGACCTTTAAGAGTCAACCACATTGCTCCAGGTCAAGAGTGATCTATAGGCCAGGCTGCATAAAGAATCTCAAATCTCAGGAATGTTACAACGACCATCAAGAAAAAGGAAACAATAAAGATGTACCGCAGACCGCAAGCAGTCTGAAGGAAATAAAAAAACAAAATTATAAACACATTTCTGATAAATGCAAAAACATTAGGGTAGTAACATGTGGGAATTTAATTTATCGTAATATTAACCAGGATGCTGCCTGTGTAAACAGTTTCAAGAAGCTGCAGATTACAGAAGAACCCTTTAAACTAATTACCAAGCAAGACTAACCAGAGGAGTAACGAGGGGAAATTCTGGATTTAGTTTCTAGGAAATGGTTGGATACATGGAATGAGTTTTAGTTTGAGAGCATTTTTGACATCATTCAGGTTTAAAATAAATAGAAATAAAGTGATTACATTAGAATCAGCCCAATTGTTCAAGATGGCAGCTTACTTCAGAACTTTTTCCAGGGCAATTGGTGATAGGTAATAAATGATGATCCTTGGCAGTAAGATCCCAACAATAACAAAGTCCTTCTCGTCTTTCCTACCTTCCATGTTACAGTAGAAATCAGATAATCTGGCATCTGATTATTCGGAAATCCTAATGGTCCATCATCTGGTTCACTCGTGGAGCTGGGGTTCTAGAATGCATATACATGCATAGGGTTTGCATGGGGTCTATGGCCAAAGCCATAGGGTAGAATATGGCCAAAGCCAAAGTGTAGAATGCATAGGGTCTATGGCCAAAGCCAAGGGTCTGGAGGGTAGCCAGGGCTGGGGATAAGGTGTGTGGGTGGAGCTGGGTTGGTTCTGGCCTACCATTAGTTACAAATACAGCTAGGGACTCGAGTGCTTGTACATTTATCACTCCAGTTTAGTTCATTGGATTCATTGGAAAATTTGTTGTATGGCTGTGTAAAATAGAGGGTATTATTTGGAGTAACATCCAATAATCTGGAAAGTTTGCTAGTCTAGAATCACCAATGTTGAGCTTTATTGCAATACAAATCTTAGGTTTTATTCTTTCCTTATTATGCCCCTGTCCCACTTAGGAAACCTGAACGGAAACCTCTGGAGACTTTCCGCCCCACCCAAGGTTTCCGTGCGATTCCCGGAGGTTGCAGGAGGTTGCAGGTAGTGGAAGCAGGTAGGGAGACTGACAAAAACCTCCGGGAACCGCACGGAAACCTTGGGTGGGGCGCAATGTCTCCAGAGGTTTCCGTTCAGGTTTCCTAAGTGGGGCAGGGGCATTACTCTTACCCACTCCTTCATCACCACTTTCCCTGCATCTATACTTGGTTGCTACTTCTTGAACATTTTCCAGTCCTAACAATACATATTGGGCTGAAATCTGAACTTTATTTCTCCACTTTATTTTATCCTTTCCTTTACTGGAAAAAAAGTGATATTGATCATGATCATCATCTCTCACTCTGCTGTCAACAACACATGCTAGATCAGGTGTACATTTTCAGGTACGTTATCCTTGGCTCTTTACAATCTACATACCGAATTGATAATAAAATATAATGCTGTGTAATTTCAACGCAGACTTATTATTGGAAATATCAAGTGGTGGTGATTCACATGTTTATTGGCTAGCAAACGCCACTGCGTTTCAACTCATGCCATTGACCTCAAACATAATAATATCCAAATTCATCTAGAAGTTCAGTCTGTTCACTGTGCCCTATTTCACTCATTTCTCATCCAGGGTCTCGACCCGAAACTTCACCCATTCCTTCTCTCCAGAGATGCCGCCTGTCCCGCTGAGTTACTCCAGCATTTTGTGTCTACCATTTCTCATCCAATGCTGCTGTGTTTCTGCTCGAGTTAGCATGTACCAAGATATAGTGAAAAGATTTGTTTGCATGCTATCCAAGCAAATCATATCATACATGGTAAAATCTAGCTGTACACAAGTATCACAGGTATTGTGAAGAGAAAAATACCAGAACACAAAGTATAGTGTTACAGCATTAAAGCGTTGCAGTTCCAAAGAAAAAGTGCAAGGTCCACACTCAGGTAGGTTGGAAGATTAATTTATGGGAGGACCATTCAATAACAGGCAAGAAGCTGTTCCTGAATCTGGTGATATGTGCTTTCAAGCTTTTATATCTTCTGCCTGACGGGAGAGGGGAGAAGAGGGAATGGCCGGATTGACACACAACTTGAGAAAAAAAAAGCCACCATCAAGGACGGTGATGGTGGCTGTTTTTTTCAAGCTGTGTGAAGTGCAGATGGAGTTTGGAAGATATTGCCATCTCCCATAACAATGTTTTGTTGATGGTACACAGTGCCTCCAAAGAGTAGGACCTGAATATGTACTGTAACTAATTGGTGGTAAATGTGATGAAAGGTTCTATAATGAATGAAAATCTTTCTTTCTTATTAAATGCAGTGGTTCTCCATGATAGAAATGCAAACTAGAATACTAAAGTGGGAAAATACGGTAACATTTGCTGCTGTGAGAACAGAGTAAAAGCAGGAATGAATATGCGTATCTTCGGTATATCTGGCCCTCAGCAGAGACAGAATTTTACAGGACTAGGAACAAGGGATAAGATCCTGCACTTGAGAAAAAGATGGCATGGGGTACGGCAAATAATCTTTTTTTAGGATTTTTGTTTTCAATTTTATGCCATTTCAGATGTTTCCTCTGCAAATCAGTGATGAAATGTCAATGTGTACCTGAGAGTATATGTCACTTGAATTTATTTTTGGTTACAAACTTTAAACTCTTGTTTCTTACTTCAATCCAACTATTTATCTGCCTTCGTCTCTTTTGTTTGTTCACTTTCCTGCTCTTTGTTTATAGCTGTATTTTTCCAAACTCTCCCATCATTTTCTGACTCATTCTGCTCCCTCATTCTTTGTGTTGCGATGACTGTTTAAGCTTGGAGCATTTATGCAGGCATACATATACTCTTGCTGCTAATGAATGACAGAAGATAAAATAACCAAAATACAGAAAAAGAAAAGTTACCTTATTAAGATGACTATTCTTTCCTTAATTATAGGTGAACGAAACTGAGAAAGGAGCTGTTATAAATTGGTACAATTCCACTACCCTCCCCCTTCTGCTTAAGGGTGCTGAGTTGTGGTATAGGCAGCTCAGCCTAAATTATATCAGGATCTCTGAAGATACTTGAATGATGCTAATGTGTTAACTATTCTGTAATTAGAAAACATACAATGGCATACATCATAGCTAAACACTCCAGTTTATATTGAGGAGTTTAGAGGAAGGCAGGATTCTGTGGATATAATACAACAAACATGTGCCGCATTATCTTGGATACTTATAACCTCAGTCAAAACGTCAATAGCACGCCTGAGAATGTGGCATGTGTATATGCGCACGTAAGCAAAGGAGTTAGGGAGCGAGTATGTGCTTATGCATGAAGGAGAGTGGTATGCTTGTTTGCACTATTTGTGGCATCAAAAGTCCTTTGGTCCATCAAATAATATGCATTATGTCAGGAAACGTACCAGCAAATACGCTGAGATAATGCATATCATCTGATAACTCAAGAAACTTTAAATAAAACTTCAATAAAGCTAACACGCTCTCTTTGTCTCAAACAAAACAACATTGGAAATTTTGAATAGGATTCTAAATATTAAAGGTAACGTGGCAAATATGCTGATTGATACAAGTAGCTAAATTACAAGTAGCTAAATATAAAGCTGTGGGTTACGACCCAATTTTTTGAACAGTTTTCAGCTAAAATTCATTACCACCAAGAATTTGTATAGCTATATATTTACAATTCAATCTGTATTAGTAATATGGCAGTGACTACTTTGTCACATTGTGTCAGAAGCTTCCATGTTCTGCTCTGTTTAAAGCCAGTTGGAATGTGTAAGAGACACAAGTTGGGGAAGCCTGCAGCAGCCTTAGGGAAAGTCATTGGGATGGCAGTTTTTCTTGTTCACATCAACACCAGTGCTGCTGTAGGCTGTTCTTAAAATGGAAACATTGTGACATTACCAACCATCAACTAAACGGGAAACAAAATACAAAAGTGAGAGACAATTAAGCAACCAAGGCAGGAGGAGTTCCAAAGGTATTCCATAACATTGTTAGAAGATCATAAGAAAAATGTGGTAAGTCGGATCCTGATGGTCTCATCACAGATGTCAAGTAAAACCTATTATCTTGGCCTTCATAATAAAAAAAAGCAAAAATGTTTTAGATAGCGTTCAGCTTACCTAATCGGGAAAGTTTGAGTATGTGTCTAGCTGTATAGGCATCCTTTGGTCAATCATCAGAAAATCAAAGGCAATTGGCATAACTCAACTGAAACTTTAATGCCGCATGATTGTGTCGTGTAAGCTCGTTTTGTGCGAGGGGCATTGCAGTTTAGCAGGGAGATTAACAGACGGACCAAAAGTTGGCCTCCAAACCTTGCCCTGCTGATGCCTCAAGCCCTTTGAAGTCTGACCATCATACCTGGCAAAGCAGCAGTGGGAACTAGGCTGGTGTCAGCTCTAATCACATTGCCTGCCTCAGCATGGCTAACTACAGGGTGCACTAATTGGCCCAATTGCGGATTATACCTTTTGCTACAGATTCAAGACAATAATTTAGTCAAATGATGGTTTTTATCTCCTCCTAATTAAGATTCCAAAGTGGAAAGAAATAGGATTAGACAGGCAGACTTTTTTGTTGTTTTTCCCTCGTTCTTTTAATACTCTGTTCACTTATGTATGTTTAGTTCAACATTTCATTCCCCTTTTTTAATAAACTTACAAAAACTTTACTCTCGTCATGCAAATGCACTACTTGCATAATCCCTTAATAACCTTATGTTTAGTAAAACAGCAGTCTGCAATAGAAACTTGTGAAATAAACTAGTTTGCAGTGATCTTATAACGTTACACAACAAAAGCTCATTAGTCACAAAATGGGCCTTTTAGTAACATGCCTTCAGTGTATGTGGTGGAATGTATGGAAAGAGGTAATGCATAGCTCTCTAAAGTCAAACTGCACTTCTGTGTTGAATGTGCGAACATTTATAGGTTTTTAAAGACATGTGGAGTGTTAATGGTCGACAAAAATGCTGGAGAAACTCAGGGGGTGAGGTAGCATCTATGGAGCGAAGAAAATAGGCGACGTTTCGGGTTGAGACCCTTCTTCAGACTGATGTGGGGGTGGGGGCGGTAATAAGAAAGGAAGAGGCGGAGACAGTGGGCTGTGGGAGAGCTGGGAAGGGGAGGGGAAAGAAGGAGAAAGCAGGAACTACCTAAAATTGGAGAAGTCAATGTTCATACCGCTGGGGTGTAAACTACCCAAGCAAAATATGAGGTGCTGCTCCTCCAATTTACGGTAGGCCTCACTCTGGCCATGGAGGAGGCCCAGGACAGAAAGGTCGGATTCGGAATGGGAGGGGCAGTTGAAGTGCTGAACCACCGGGAGATCAGGTTGGTTATTGCAAATCGAGCTGAGGTGTTGGGCGAAGCGATCGCCAAGCCTACGCTTGGTCTCACCGATGTAGAGCAGCTGACACCTAGAGCAGGGGATGCAACAGATGAGATTGGATGAGGTGCAGGTGAACCTCTGCCGCACCTGGAAAGACTGCTTGGGTCCTTGGATGGAGTCAAGGGGGGGAGGTAAAGCGACAAGTGTAGCATTTCCTGCGGTTGCAAAGGAAAAATGCCAGGAGAGGGGATGGTTCAGGTGGGAAGGGACTAATTGACCAGGGAGTTACGGAGGGAGCAGTTTCTGCGGAAAGCCGAAAGGGGAGGAGATGGGAAGATGTGGCCAGTGGTGGGATCCCGTTGGAGGTGGCAAAAATGTCGGAGGATTATTTGTTGGGCGAAAATGTTGGAGGATTATTTGTTAACGGAGTGTTATTGTTAATAGTGGAGTGTTAATGGCTATTTAAGATGCTACCCAAAAAATTCATAATAAAAGCTCTATTATCTGGTTACATTTGCATTGTAGTCGTGGAGCTTGCTGAGCACAAACTGGTTGCCTCATTTTCTACATCACAAATTGATTCTGTAATACACTTTGGTTCCTGATATCGTAAATGACAGACATAAGATACATCTCTTACAATACATGATTTTTTTTTTGGTCTGTATGAGTCAACTTTTAGTACTTTGCCATAGGTTTAAATCTACATGGATAGAATAATAAATACATTGGGAAACTGTATTTGTATTGGTAAACTGAGGGACGCATTTTAGCATTCAGTTTTATTTGATCTAGATTGCAGCTTGTGCGAAAGAAATGAATAATCAAATTGTATTTGCAATTTTTGTAAAGGAATTCAGAATAAATTAACACTTTCAAATATTTACCTTTTCCTCTGGAGAACACCAGCATGCTTCAACATTTTTATTGCTGAGCGTGAAATATCTCCATTGAAAGTAAGTTTGGGGAAGTGCAGCAGAGTAGCTGATTAACTTGCACTCAGCAACATTTGGGATGTATGCAGAAGACTAATCAACTGTTTGCTTTAGGTCACCTTTGTTTTTGGTCCTACCAAATTTATTGAGGCAACCACATGATTTGGGGGGGGGGGGGGGGGGGGGGGGGGGGTCTTGTTTAAATAATTTCACTGGAATTTAAACTGACAATAAAGATTCAGCAATGTTCACAAATCTGAAAAAGTAGATTTAAAATACTCCTTAAAGTATCCTAAATGCATTTTATCAATTTTGCATGTAGGACATAAAGGTAGAAGCCAAATGTTTGATTTGAACTTTATAAATGAATTCAATACAGTACCTCAACTAAGCTGGGTAAATGCACGTTACAACTTTAAAAAAAATCCCATGTATGTTATTCAACATGAAACTCTTTAAGAATCTTAATTTTATGGAAAATTACATTAATGTGTTAAGAAATAAAAGAGTTATTCCTGACAGACACTTAATTTTATGACTGCTACGTGAGTTGCTAAGTGGGTATAACAGAGAGGAATCCCAATCAAAACATCTTCAGCACTGCTCCCAAAGTGACCCAATCAGACAATTGCCCACCCGATTAACTATTAACCATTCTCAATGCAATTAAATAATGAAAACCACTGATGGCCATTAATTAAGAAAAGGGCATCCTAATTGTCAGTGGACTGAGTATTTAATGATTAATAGATTTTTTTTTAAAGGGTGGATTGGGTGGTTGTAGAGGTGGGAGCATAGAAAGCAAAAAAGGATAGAAAAACTGAAAGAAAAAGAGGGATGGTGACAACAGTTGCCTTATCAAGTGGTTAGTTAAGAGGCCAGAGGGTCATTGAAGGGCCACAGTGGTCACTCCAGGGTGAAGTACCAAACACCAAAGCGATGCCAACCCAAATTGACCAGCAGCGAGTGAATAAGACAAAATATGCTAATTTATTTGTGCTGCATTCCCTTGTATAAGCTGAAATAGCCAAGACAAGTGGCCTGCTTAAATGCTTTCCACTTGACAGGAGATTAAATAATATGGTTTGTCAGGGCTGCCCACTTATTTTATCTCCAGTGAAGACACTACACAAGGACTAGAGAAGAAATAATTATCACATCACAAAAAGCCACTCCTCAAATACGCACTCACCTTTTCATGCTTAGTTAATTAATACTTCAGCCTTAATTGGTTAACAGTTGTATGCATTTGCTATTTAGTAACAGAGGAAAGAGGGAATGGATTCATTTCACTCCTAACACGTCAGGATTACAAACACTACAAATATCTTGGATCACTGCTGAAGTTTGAATCTGGTAGAACAGGAGAATTAACCTCTATACTCATTTTTTAAATATTCCCAGGCCTGCCACATTTTGCTTAATAAAACGGAGGAAAATAATTGTAGCGGCATATACAGCAGAAAATATGTTCACAGTATATTATGTCCATTATCATTCAGCACACAATGCATGTTAAACTATTTTCTAAAAACGAATGTAGACATGAGGAATTGCAGATGCTGCTTTACAAAAAAAGACATAAAGTGCTGGTGTAATGCCCTAGTTAATGCAAGCATGTGATCAGTAGTAGGAATTTGTAAATATTAACATTAAGTACTACATTGAGATTTCTATTATTTTCGTTCAATACAACATATGCTAGGTATTGCAAATGATGAATAGCAAAAATTATTAATGATGCCAGACTGTATTTTGTTGCAAAGATATTTTAATTCAGATCTACAGCAAAGAGATGGAATAAAGTACCAGCAATAAACTAAGCAATTAATTTGACAAATGACCCGCAGACATATAATAGTGCACATCCTTGCCTTACAGTTTATTCACAAGAGTTACAGAAAAATTCTTGACCCACAAACTGAAAGTGTAGCAAAGAGTTCTTTGCCCTCCCCCACCCCAAACGCTTCTTCCTTTTGGGAAGATAATAGCTTCTATGAAAAATAACTTTCTGCACAGTCAAATGTAAGACATAGCTCATTTTGTTATTAACTTGCAAAACAACTTATTCTTTGGTAGATTTATAAAAAAAAGTAAACCTCAGTGTTTCCTACCTCAATAGTGAACAATTTTCGTTTCAATTTGAATGCAAGATCCTTTGTATCAGGCACATCAGAGATCAAACAATTAAGCCGAGGAAGCTGACGAACATGGAATAAACCTTAAGGAAAATTTAAATTAAGAAAAAACATGCTATCATGCAGCTGCATAAATTAAACAAGCTGATAGCAGAACTCCACAATTACATTCCTCACTGTCCATTTTTAAACCAGGGATCGCCATCAGAAGCAATGAAGCAAGCAGTGTGATTATGCCCAAGTAATCAAGCAGAATAAGATAAACAAAAATCCTTGTTCAAGTAAAACTAATTATATTTAGGTACAGATATGACATCCACAAAAAGAATTCTGACGGTTGTCAAAACGGAGGCCCATTTGTGATATTTTCTCTTATATTTACAGTAAGCAAATGTGGCTATCACCTTGCTTGCTGCCCAAAAGCATTGCTGAATGATCTTTATTTTATTAAATGCACCAGTAAGCAGCCACAAAAACATGGCTTATGGGTTGGAAACCTTGGCTGACTGCAGCTTTTATAAATTAAATGTATTTTGAGGCTTCAGCCATTGACAAATTGTCACATGCTGTTGTGGTAAATAGCCCTTAAAAGGGGCACAAAATTCAGAATGGATGTGTAAAATAAATGAATATTTGGAAATGAAGCTCATTTATGACCGTTAGGAACTGGTGTATACATGAGGTCTGCTTTTAGCTTCGAGCGGTGTGAGCTCAAATCTAAGCTGATCTTTTGTGACAGGAACATTGGCTGAGTTGGTGCAGTCTAGTCATGGTTAAGGGAATTGGTAAGCTCACTGGCCGAGTGGCTGCCTGGCTTCCTCTGCGTGAGTATTCCCAAAAGCCTGCCTACAATGATGCACATCTGATTGAGCACTGTCTTGGTAATTTGGCTTGACAACATGCGAGTAGTTGCCATGTTACTTTCACAGTCCTAATGCACAGTAAAAGATAAACAGTCTGACCAATAGATTGCTACATTGGGAGACAGTCAAAATGCAGATTCTGAAATGAAATCAATTACTACCTTATGGCAGACAAACTAATTAAAGAGCAAACTGTTAAATATCTATAAATCACTTGGGTACTTTGGACACAATTAGACTTACCATGATAGTCCTTGTAGATTGGATTGGTTTCTCTCTCAGAAGCATTAAATGATTCAAGACCAATCACAGTGTCTGATAATTTTACCACACGGCCTATAACTGCTTTGTTCTGTAGAGGATAGAAGAAAATAGATTTAAAGAATTTAAAAAAAGGAGAAGAACAGAATAAGTTGAGGCTAACCCCATAAATAAATAAAGGTAACTTAAAGCTTATCAATGATTAGATAGTTCCCGAATTCATCTTTGTTAAGATTAAAATTTTAGTGGTAAAAATATTTTAGTTACAAATACATAGTATGTTGATTTATGTGAAGTAATGAAATTAAGTGAATACTTAGTTATTATTTTACACTTAAATATTTCAATTGCATTAAAAGTCACATTACTGCTGTTAGGTTTTTTTTCACTGTTTGCTTCCATTGAGTAGATTTTATGGACAGCATAATGCTTTCTTTCATGCCAATTCATCTGCTATACACCAATTGTAAATGGAAAACAGCTTCAAAGCTGCAAAGTCATTGCCCTTCAATGCATCGTTTCTTGGTGCATTTTAATAAAAGAAAACACAAAGCGTACAAAGTGTCCTGCATTAAATTATTACTGTTTAGGATGGATTGCTATTGCTAATCTATCTCTAAAGATCTTCATGTTCATGTAAAATTATCTCTCCTGTAATGCTACGTATTAGGAAGAAAATGTACAAATAATTGCAGGCTCTACGAAAGGCTCTACTGACATCTTAAAACATAACTTAATTTTGCAGGATTCGTTTCTTGTTTTGTTTCTTACTGTGTCCTTTTTGTTTTATGCCGTGCCTGCCTTTTATCTATTAAGACAGACCACATTTTAGGCTGCTTTATATTATTTCGGTTTTTACGAAACGTTTCCCATTTCTTATACTATTTCCATTTAAGTTGTTTGAGCCTTGGCTCCTATCTGTTTTTTTTTAAATTGTTGCAGCATGATTTGATTTTATACACTGGACTTTTGAGTTGCTGTTGGCTCAGGTTGGGGGAAGTAGGGAAATAAGAGAACTAACTGGACATGGTATTGCTGAGGCTGGGCTAGAGGCAGCAGTGCTGGCAACCAGTACTGAGGTGCCTCATGTGCAAAATATATTGGTAGGCAAGGCCCAGCTGAAGGGTGAGAGCTCCAGGAATACAGCAGAAGGCAAGCTTAAGGTCCCCGAGAGAGGGAAGGCCTGCACAGGAAAAAGCTGTTGGAGGTATTGAAAGATTATGCATTGAGTTGATTAACAAAAAGACCAAGTCTATCAAGGTTAAAGAAGATAATTTAAAGTATAATTTAGGGTCATATTGTCAACACGAGAACATTAAAAGGAGGTATGCACAAAACTATTTCATTTATATAGGTGATCGAAAAAACGAAAAAAAGGAAAATAACATCTGCTTTATTCAATATAAAGAGATTCACACAGCCAATAATTTTTCAAGGTTTTAAATTGTCTGCAGATAAATGATTCTTAGTTATAAAATGGGTTTAGCTAATTTTTCTGTTATATAATCATCTAGTACTTTGTAACGGAAATCACAATGTTTTCAATGCACATTCCTGATATAATATTGGCACATACAACATTTTGTTAGTCGTGAATTATAGTATTTGACATAATCCAGTGCTGCAACTACATTAAGCTGTAAAGATGTACAAATGGACCTCATTTACAAAGATAGCTTAAAGCTGGATGTGCATTATGATGGGAGATAAGACATGTACATTGATAAGTCAATTTGTAAAATAATCAACTTGCAATACATGTAATTCTACTCACTTAATCACCATTTTGTATTACCAGAAAATACCTTACTATCCTTATTAATAAGTTCATGCCCAAAGGCAGTGTTACATCGTCTTTTAAGAGGACATAGTTTACCCTTTATTCTGGTTTATATTAAGAGAGATCAAAAATTATTGAGGGATATCATATGTTCCAAAATAAATTAATTGTTTGGAAGGCTAGTCAAAATTATGCAGTTGTTTTTCTTTAGGGAAAAAAATTCTAACGTGCTCTAATGTACTTAGGTGAAAGCAGAGTTAGCAATAAATGACAATATTCAGGGTGTTGCACAAGCATTGAAAATAAATAAAACTTTATACTTTGGTGTAAAAAAAATCTATAGTTTACACAAATGATTCATAATTCAAAAGTCAATAGAGAAAAACCCCCCATAATAAATCTGTGAATCCTATGACACTCTTCAGATTGTAGGTACCCAGGTGATTTACAGTCTTACAATCACAGTGCCAATATTATGTACCATCAACATTCTATTTATTCAGTAGAAGAATATTTGTCATCAATAAATCTCTGACTTGATAACCAATTATGATAAAAGATACAATTCATTTTCTGGGTTCATATTGTCAAAATCTCCCAACTGAATTAATTGGTTGAGTCTTTTCACATTTCCCACTTTTGCAACGATGATTAGCGATTGTTTTATTGTCAGTCTATGCTTGGGCTGTGGAAAAGTTCCTCCATAAATAATGTTATCAAACTATGTGAAATGACTTAACATGAAGATAGTCGATGATGGCATCTTCAATTTAATGTCATCAATTCCCCGTGTTATCAAGATCTAAGTGAATGTACAGAAAATTACCATCAAGATGGTACCATCAGTGTATAACTCTAAATGGACCATGGGTCAATAAACAGACAAATCAATTATTTAAACCTTGTAAACTCAAGACTGTTAAAACAAAACAGGGTGAGATGAAAATATTCAGACTAACGTAAGCAAGTAAATACACAAAAGCTGTTCAAAATTTAGGAGGCAATAAAAACAGCTGACTCCTGTAATGAAGGTGCTGGCTACAGATACTGAAACTTCCAAATGAGCTTATACTAATCCTGTACCAAGTGTTCGCACGTTGATGGGAGAAAAATTATAGCCTGTCATCAGAAGCAGACAGGCAGGCCTCGGTCCAGATGGGAGACTGGCTGGAAGAGGGGGCAGGTGGGAAGAATGATGGGAATGTGCTGGTATACAGAAGACTACTCCCTCTGCTGGCCAGATTGTCACCTGTTATGATTTGAGCAGCCTTGTGTACACTGACATGAGTAATATTAGGTATTCTACGATTCTTTAAATAATATTCTGCACTGCCCAACCCCCTCCCAGTCTGAAGGAATTTAAAAAAAAATATTTCCTTTAGGCTTTCAGATAAAAAACAGCCCTTTACTGTAGTGGAAACATCCACTTCAGTCCTTCAATCAAGCTCACATTTAAGTCAATGTTCTGTTTCTAGGGATTAATTACCAGCAATATGTGAAATGATAAAGTTGCTATTAATTAAGTTAAAAAGGGCATTAATACCACCGTGATGCTCATTCACTACTTTCTAAATAAATCATTTCATCTCTGCACAAGAATTCTTTAAGTAATATGTTATTATCCACAATGATTTATACCAATTCAGTGATGAGCATGATAATTAAGACATCCAAGTCAGCCGAATGTGAAAACTAATAATACACAGATGTGACAGTAATGCAAGTTTTCTGTATTTTGATGGATACAAAGAGCATATTGGACACAGGAAAAATACAAGTGAGTGCTCTTAATTACAGCTACAATGAAGCATTTCTTTGATTTTTGTTCCCAGAAGCAGCCTTTTTCTTTGCCCCCTCCTTTGCTTGCCAGGTTATTAGGGCTACCAGTGCCTTCTGTTACAGGATCTAACTGCACTTCTGTTTCATGAGATTTTGGCCTTAAACCAGCATCTCCCAGAGCAGGAGGGATCAGCTTTTTCCCCACTGTTTTCATATAAAGCCTGGCTTCAAAGTTACTCCAGCTCCTTGCTTTCCAGAAGGTTCCATCCCAGGAACTCTCGCCTGCCATTTGGTTTGCTTTCTCATCTCAAAGGAATTGGCTTGCAGTGTTTCCCGATGTTGAACTGGCATTTGCTCTATGGAGTGAGTTATTATTAAACTTTTAGGTCAATTGTGGCACTAACAACTCTTCAGAAGCTTTCAGACACACAGTACAATTTGCCTGCTAATTAAATATTAATATAAAGTGGTGCATTTGTAGATAAGAGCTTTCAGGCTCTTTCTTCTCTTTCAGATGGGGGAGAAACATTCTAAAGCACATTTCAAGAGTTCTATATTGCAATACACACTTCAGCCTGTGAAAAAAGCCACATGCTTGTGCAGTAAAAATACTAAAATGAAAGTTAAAAATGGAAACAGGCAAAACAAAGAAAATAGAATTTTCATCCTGCTCCTATCTATCAGGACTTTCAATTCATGGTTAAGCAAATATCCAGTAGAAACAAAATTTGTATGTCCATATTATGTTGTATAATGATGACACGGACAAGACACAATCAACAAACCTAATACTTGAAAGTCAGTGCCATATGTATATAATTTCATATACATGCCTTGTGGCTGCGTTTCTAAATGGGGCAAATCCAGAGGTTGTTTTGTCCCCTTTGTTCTGAATAGTTTACCAATGACCGAGATTCTGTGTAATTACCGACTGTAGAGTATGGAAGCCAAAGATTCCATATGCCTGAACAGATGACTATTCCCACACCATGATGAGAAGTTGACTGACTCAGGCTTACATCATTTAGTTGTGGACCTTAAAACACCAGGCCTTGTTCCCAGATATGTTTTGTCCAACTCTATTTCACTTATGTATATTTAGACAAATTAATTGGATGATGTTGCACAACTAAGTTTAATCCCGGGGAATCTTTTACAGGTGCTTCTAAAAATGTCTGCACTTTTAACATTGTGGAAATTTCAAAGAATTAATAAATGACTGAATAATAGTAACACAATATCTAGTGAGCATAATGTTGTTGCATTTACTTGATCCGCATGTTACTTCAGAATAAATAATATTAAATAAACATGGGTTGAAATCAGTCCCAGACACTTGCAATCTGACTCTGACCCCATTCGGATAAGTAATTCCATTCAAAACTGCTGCTGTCAGTTCTATGGGCACCCATCAGGTTCCAAAAGAGAGTTGAATATGGAATCTATATCTCTCTCAACACTTTGAAGTAAGTACTTGAATGAACAATCCTATACTTCATGTTATGCGAATTCCCTTTGTGTACCAGATATAGATGCTTAGTCTTGTAACCAGCAATAAAGAAAGCTATCTGTTGAAAGGGTATACTTATTTTAACTAATTTCCCATTTATATTCAAGTAACGTTCCATGACAAATAATGTTGACACTGATAGCGCCTTCCCTACATGTTTTCTTTTTTCTGTCATAATCATTGCAAAGGAAATAAAACAGTATGCTAGATGTACGGTTATGAGATCCCACACTGTCTCCAATGATTGGAGAATTAGCAGCACGTGATGTTGTTTGAAGCTGTGGCAGAGCAGGAGCAGCAGGGGAGCTCTCTACTTTCCAATAAAAAGGCAAGTTTCTGAGGAATCGTTCTTCTTTTCATCATTTGTGGAACTGAAGAAAACAAAGTTGTTCAACAATGTGAACAGCTGCTATTATTAAACTAAAAGTCCACCAGTGCTTGAGACTGAGAGGCCCACATGTTCAGCTGTCCTCTCATCTTGCCATCCTATCCAATTAACTATTAACATGGAGGGCTTTACACATGCTCTCAGGGACTCTTTAACAGGCTTCTTGGAGAGTTAAACAACTGCACAGCAGGGACTCTGGGAACTGAGTAGCACTGACTGCATGAAAATTCTTGCCAGCTTCACTCCACTTAATGACAGCTCACTCTGCAGTTTAGTGTTTGATTGAGACGGTCAGAAAATTTAACCATTTTTTACAAAACAGATCTGCCTATCAGAAACTTCTGCTTGTAAAACTAAACACAGTAATTCTTAACAAATACATCTGCCCTTTCAAAACATTGATACAACAGTGGAATGCAGAAATAGTTATTTTTACTGAGGCTAATAATGTATCTACATTTACAGCAACATTAACAGCTGTCCATGCAACCAATAGTGAGCACAGCTGGAGTCTGAAGTATTCAATTTTTGGTGCATTTAAATTAGCTTAACGTTTATGGATTATTTGATGTAGAATGTTCCTGCAACCATCGTATTTTCAAAAGTAAATTTGAATGCCCATCAACAGTCCCTTTATATGGATTTTATTTGGTTATTCACTCTTGTAGTTTCTTGATTTGTTACAGATTTCTCCAAGTAACCAGGACATCAGTTTCTCACTGACTTTGCCAATAGTCACTTTGACAATACTTTGAATTCTTGTCTTTTTTTTTTAAAGGAACTTGATAATTTGCAGATAGAATAAAACTCCTTAAAGAACTCATTAAATGTTCACAATATTTGCTTGGCATGTCTCCAATATGTCTTTTCCCTTCATAAGGAACATTAGAGCACTTCCTCTGAATTTCTAAGAAACCCCATGAGAACCAAAACAGTTCAACGTCTTAGGATTAGTGCAGTCACTGCCACTCAAACAGTAGTATCAACTGAATCTTAAGTGAATCTAAGTTAATTTTAGAGAGGATTGGAACACAACTTAGAAACTACCAAATAACACCGTCCAATTCTGATGTACTTTATTTGTATATATATATATTAAGCTAAGCAGCCATCAAGTTAAGGTGTTTTTTACTTTAATTACTAATTATTTTGTACAGGTTTTGAGCATACAACATAATGTTAGGCCAGGGCAGGTTGTAAAATATTAGAACGTGTAATGCCAAAATAGTTGGCAATTACCCTTGTAAGCCATTGAAGGCTTCCAGTCTGTGCTGAGGTTTCTCTTGACTGCACGCTTGACATTGGCCACACGGTCCAGCAGTGGAGCGTAACCTTGAGGCTATAGACAACAGTGAATGAAAATCAAATTCAATATTTTGTCTTTCATCAGAAATGATCTGCTGAATATTTTCAAAGTATTGTTTTTATTTCAGATTTTATTTCAGATTCCTAACATCTGCAATGTTTTGCTTTTGGATTACAGAATAAGCAGAAATTGTTCACAGATCATGCTGTCTATCCAAGAAAATAGTTGTTGTATTGTTGCTGGAAAAAATAGCTCTGTGAAGTGGACTACATTTATATAGACAATTCAATTAATCGAAAATAATCATTTAATCATTTCAGGTAGAGTTCATGCGTGTGCGTATGTGTGTGCGTGTGTCTGTCTGGCATTTAGGTCCTGTTTCCTGCTTCACCATTCAATAAATTAGGGTTGATCTTTTATGTCATTGACATTTTCCCATTCTAAATCTGTACCTCTTGATTCCTTTAATGTTAAACAAATATACTAATCTTTTCCCAGGGTATACTGGATTACTGAGCCTCCACAATCCTCATGGTTTCTTTTTTTTCCTTTGAAGAAATTTCTCATCCATGTTATGACTGCCCTGTAAATTTGAAACCTTGGCCATTCCATCTACCCTATCCAAAGAAATGTAATTCCAACATTGCAGTCCAAACTCCTCCTAAAGCCTTTTACCCAGATACAGACTGCACTTCAATGTAAATTCCATTCAAAAATCATCCATCCCAATAAATTTTCAAATATATAAACTTCTTTAAAAAAAAAATAACAGTGAAACAATGGAAATATACCAAAATAAAGGCAGAAACAGAAACTGTGCTTTCTTGAACAAATCTAAAACTGTCACCTCTAGATAATGTTAGAAGATTGTGAAATAAAAATCACTAATTTGCTGAGTTATTTCCTAGCGTGGCAGACGTAAACTATTTAGAGTTCTATTTGCTGAAGAGAAAAAAAGAATACATCACAAAGTATTTCTCCTTAACTGGGTTTATGATTACTGCTTAAATGGGTTGGTTTGCTCGTTTGCAGATGAAACAAAAATTGGAGTTGTGGACAATGAAGAAGGCAGTCAAAGGATACAGCAGAATATAGATCAGTTAAAGATATGGTGGGGGGGGGGGGGGACATAGAATGGTAGATATAGTTCAAGTACGGGCAAGTATGAGATGTTGCACTTTGTGAGGTCAGATGTAAAAGGAAAGTATACAGTTGATAGCAGGACCCCTAACAGCACTGACTGTGACAGGGATCTTGGGGTCTAAGTCCATAATAGCTTCCTAAATGTAGCAACACAAGTAGATGGAGTGGAAAAGAAGGCGTACAGTATCAACGGTAGGGGCATTGAGTTTAAAGTCAGGAAGTCATAATGCAATGAGAACTTTATAAATCTGTGGTTAAGCTGTATTTGGATTGTCTGCAGTTCTGGTCGATCCTTTACAGGGAGGATGTGGAGGCTTTGGAGAGGGTGCAGGAGAAGTTTACCAGAATGCTGCCTGGATTTGAAGGTATTAGCTCTAAGGAGGGATTGGACAATCTTGGATTGTTTTCTCTGGAACATCAGAGGCTGAACGGAGACCTAATATAAACGTATAAAATTATGAGAGCCAAAAGACAAGGTAGTCTTATATGTAATTATCTCATGCAGAACATTGCTTCATAAAAATTCTGGTGGATAACTGGAAAGTGATGATAATGAAACTTCCATTGAATGTCAAAGAGTATCACATTAGCCCTATTATAAATTCCAGTAAATTCTGCAATTGAACAAAGACTCATTCATTGCTCGGAAATAGTTTATGAACATTGGTAATTGATAATGCAAAAAAATAGAAAATCTCCCAAGTCATAGTTGTTGTTTTACAGTGAAAGAAATGTGAACCCAGAGGCTGACTTGAAGACTGTTGTGAAGTGCAGTGCCGCAAGGAAATACATCACCTTATTGCTAATGTCACATTAATAGATGGCATGTTATTTTACGGAAAAGACTTCAATCTGAAGTCTTGTCCTTTACAAATGCACCGCTGATTTAATACATTCAGAAGCAGACATGAATTGAAAATGACATTGTTAAATATTATTGGAGAATATTCTCAGAACCTCATTTTAATTCAGACATGTTTTGAATAATCTTCATATTAGTGTTAACAGATGAAAATGATGAGTTCTGGCTTCTGAGTTTAAGTTTATGTAAGGGTAATTGGTTAAAATGTTAGCTACACCAGGCACAGGTCTCAATTCTCGCCAAAACTTTCCAGAATGCTATGGAGGCAAGCATCTATGGGGGAAAAAGTAGATTATCCCAGAAAGTTACAGAACGTAGCTGCTTATAAAGGGTGAAGATTGTAACTGCACCGAGGCAAAGCAACAATAGCATCCCGAAATAAGTGTGGAAGGAACATGAACTGTATAAATATTTACATTCATATTTGGTATTTGCCAAATGATTCTTTGAGCACCAATCAGCATCTGGGATGTCAGCATTAATTCTTGATCAGTAAGGGTGTCAGGGGTTACGGGGCGAAGGCAGTAGAACAGGGTTGTGAGGGAAAGATTGAATGGTGGAGTAGACTTGATTGGCCGAATAGCCTTATGAACATTGGTAAAAAGGATGAAATGGTAAACCGCAACTATGACTCTTGACATGAGAGAACATAGAACAGTACAACACAGGAACAGGCCAAACATGATGCCAAGTTTAACGTTGGATATCTTGAACATACCAATTTATTATTCTTAAAGTCACATACACTGAAGTTCACCGATCTGGTTAAATTTAAGTGCGCAAATCATGTGCAAAGCAAGAAATAATTTACTTCCAAGAAATATACAAAAACTGTTTATGGAAAGACAGGGTGGGTATAATTTGAGAGGGGAACATAATTTAAAAAAACTCAATGTCAGAACAACTCTTAAAAGTATGTGCATAGCAATCTGTGGTGTGAATTTGTGGAATGGTCTGGAACAGGAGATAAAACTTAGCACAAGCATAATTCAGTTTAAAAAGATGTACAAAAACACTTGTTTAAAAGGATATTGGGATGAGGATAGGTGATTGTGAGTGGGATATTTGTTATACTGATTGTATTGGGAAGGGTGACTATAGAGTGATGAGTTGTATATATGACTAAGATACTGTATAGAATATGAGGGTTTTTTCTTTTCTTTTCTTTTTTTTCTTTTTTGTATGGCTTTGTAAATATTTGATTAGTGTATAAATGTAAATAATTTGGTGTACATATAGTGGCTGGTGTACATATGGTGTGCATATAGCTGCTAAATTTGTATAAGATAATTACAAGCAGTTGAATAAGGGGTGGGAATTAATAAGCTTTGGCTTCTTCCTGCTCCTTTTCGGACACATACGATTTCATTTATTTATAGATATTGTTTATGACACTTTATAAATATTTTTGTTTTTTGTATGCTGTTTCACACTTGCTTTTTATTCTTTTATTCTGTTCGAAATAAATAAATAAAGTTAAACTAATCTCATCTGCCTACGTGATCTATATTGCTACATTCTCTGCATATCCTTGTGCTTATCCAAAAGCCTCTTAATCCCATACCATATAGCACAGAAGACCTGGTGGTTTACCCGTTGAGTTATTAATAAGTTATGCACAAGATGATGAAATACATCATCTATATATCACACTTTGACTATTGAGGTTCAAATGACCATGGCACTGGAATGCAGTTGCTATTGGTTGAACAGTTTCCAATAGTTCTGAAAAATCAGCTCAAATCCCAAGGGGAAGTTTGTTGGAGGTAAGATGCAACACTGAGGTGAAAAAATGAGGAAAATCCTCACCAATTATTAATTAACGCATATGAGGCGATGGGCCTTAGACCCAACAGCTGTGAGAGCAGGATCCCCCCATCAACCAATCCCCACTGTACCACACTGCCCTCTGACAATAAAAAAAAATCACAGCTAGATCTTGGAAAATATGAACCATTTACATACATAATCAAATGAAAATCACTATCTTCTCCTTGGTTAACGTCCCTAGCATTAAAAACCTTAATTATTCTTTGTCGGCAATGTTGGGCTGGCTGTGTCATTCGACTCCTGAAACAGACAATCTATTGCATGCCCTGTTATGGCAAATTATCCGGTTGGGCCCTTGATTTATCGAAAAGGAGCATTTGAAATGTAAAAATAGCAATCTCAAACATTGTAATGATCAGTAGGAGGATGAAATACCAAATATTGATTAAAAGCAGGTTACATGTGGTAATACAGCAAATCATCCCAATCTGTCAAACAAGGTATATTTAACAGCTCAGTCAAGAGTGTTTTATTGTCATATGTCCCAAATAGACCAATGAAATCCAATCCAATCCTGAACGTTCTATCAGACCATATACTAATCTGACTGAGTCTACCAACTCGGATCATGTCCAACGTGACTCAAATTGGGTGGCCAGATTCTATACTAAAAAAGTGACAACATTTTTGCATGCTGAACAACAATGCTATTGATGGAGGCATCTGCTTGTAATTATGTTAAAGAGTGCTTGAGGATGTTCGTCAACGCTTAACCCTCCTTTTATTGTAGATCCCAGTCCCATCTCCCATCAAGAATGCCAATAATCCCAATTTCACTGGATTGCTATCAATTACGAAACGTACACATCATGCCTTGAAACTTCTGAACTAATACCATCAAGGGGTCATCATCATCATCAGAAGCATTGAAACAGCAGCAACAATAATGTGGATGTACATAGCAGTTAGCATGAAGCAGTAAGTTAACAAGGCATCAAAACAATTCATGAAAGATTTATCAGAACAAATTTGACACAAAGCACGAAGACCTTTGTAAAAGAGGTGGGTTTTAAGGGAGACAATTACAGAAATGTTTGAAGATCTCAGCATCTGTGGAAAGAGAAAAAAAATGTCTTTGGAGCAAGGAAGACATCTTCGTTAAGGGAGACATGCCTGGAAGAGAAGCCACAGTGAATTTAACAGTGATAGAAAAAATAAAACTCTTAAATACTGGAATTTGAAACAGAAATTCTGAATAAACACAGCCAGTTAAGCAGCATTTCAGTCATACTGCACAAAACAGGCCCTTTGGCTCAACTCGTCAATGCCAATCAAGATGCCCTACCCATGCTCGTCCTGAGAACCCAGTTAATGGTTTACATTGAAGAGTCTTCGTCCGAACTGAGGAAGAGAGAAAGCAATTGGTTTTAAGGAGAACAGGAACTATGGAGACGTTGCTCAGAAAGGGGCAATTTAGACCATTGTAACGATGCTGACTGAAAATTAAATTAGATTTGCTCATTAGTTTCTGACACCAGCCCTATAAGCACATCAAGAATGGGGAATGGGGTTAGGAGGGAGAGATATTTCCGCCATGATTGAATGTCCTAATTCTGCTCCTATTACTCATGACCATAGGTGCTCATAGATATACTTTTGAAAATGTGATAAGGGTTTCTGCCTTCAGGTATTGAAAGTGAGACATGCAGATGTTTAGGGAAGGGATTTCTAATTTAGCTAGGCAGCCAAAGGCATTAGGAATGCGCTAGGAGTCAACCTGGAGGATCAAACAAAATTAGAAAGATTTGTGGGGGTGGATTGAGTTACAGAGAAAGGATAACAGGGCAACCGAAGAATTTGAAAACAGATAGGAGAACTTTAAAATCAACGTGTTGATTTTACAGTGAACACAATGATTTGCTGTACTCTACATGGGCAGAGTTTGCTAACAGCTCAGGTTTACTTGTATGCATAGTGAAAGGCCAGCAAAGTGCATTTTAAAAGCACAGGCAAGATGAAATAGCCCAAATATTTATGAAAGAAATAAAGGCATTCAAGAGGAAGTATCACTTTGCTGGTAGCCAAGAAGAAGCAAGAGGAGTTGTATATGGGCCCGAAGAAAGTGTAAATGCAGAGTATACCATAAATCAATAAACTAAAGGTGCATATAACACAACACAATAATCAGAGGGGACTTTAATTTAGATCGGGCAAACCAAACAAACAGTAAAATTGTGAAGAATAATTTCAATCATTGTTAAAGAGCTGATTTTCTAGATCAGTACAGTTAGGTACCAATGCAGGAAAGGGTTATTTCAAATCGAGTAGCATAATGAGCAAGGATTTATTAGTATTCATGGATTTAAGGAGCCTTTAAAGCACCGTGATCATAAAATGATCAGAATTTACTACAAAAATTGAAAGTGATTTTGTTCAGTCTATTGGGGAACAACTAAATGGTTGAGAAATAAAACAAATATTTTGTGTCTTGTTTTAAATGCAGCATTACAAATGTCCCGGAAATACTGGAGAACAGCAGCTCTGGAATGAGGAAATAAAATAAATTCAAAATTTATTAATAAGGAAAATTAATGCCATTCAATGATATTAAAACCTGACGCATTTATCCTCGGATTTTGAAGGAGATGATGTTTAAGGAGATAGTAAATGCATTAGTCAAGTCAAGTCAAATTTATTTGTCACATACACATACGAGATGTGCAGTGAAATGAAAGTGGCAATGCTCGCAGACTTTTGTGCAAAAGACAAACAACCAAACAAACTATAAACACAATCATAACACACATATTCTTTTACATAATAAATAATGGAAGGAAAAACGTTCAGTAGAGTTAGTCCCTGGTGAGATAGGCGTTTACAGTCCGAATGGCCTCTGGGAAGAAACTCCTTCTCAACCTCTCCGATCTCACCGTATGGCAACGGAGGCGTTTGCCTGACCGTAGCAGCTGGAACAGTCCGTTGCAGGGGTGGAAGGGGTCTCTCATGATATTGTTGGCTCTGGAGTTGCACCTCCTGATGTATAGTTCCTGCAGGGGGGCAAGTGAAGTTCCCATAGTGCGTTCGGCCGAACGCACTACTCTCTGCAGAACCTTCTTGTCCTTGGCAGAACAATTCCCAAACCAGATGGTAATGTTCCCGGACAAGATGCTTTCCACCGCCGCTGCGTAGAAGCACTGGAGGATCCTCGGAGACACTCTGAATTTCCTCAATTGCCTGAGGTGGTAAAGGCGCTGCCTTGCCTTACTCACGAGTGCTGAGGCGTGTGATGCCCATGTCATATCCTCGGAGATGTGGACTCCCAGATATTTAAAACAGTTCACCCTATCCACAGGATCCCCATTTATCCTCAATGGAGTGTACGTCCTCGGATGATGTGCCCTCCTAAAGTCCATGATCAGCTCCTTCATTTTTTTGATGTTCAAGAGGAGGCTGTTATCCTGGCACCAGAGTGCTAGGCCAGCCACCTCCTCCCGGTAGGCCTTCTCGTCGTTGTCTGAGATCAGGCCCACCACCACAGTGTCATCAGCAAACTGTGGTCAGTGTCATATTCAGTGTCATATTCAAAAGATCCAGCATGGCTAATGAATGAATCTAGACTGGCTTCTGCAGCTTGCAAGACAGCAAATGTAACACCACAATTTAAGGAAGGATGTAGATTATAAACAAGATTCTATACACAAGTTCACTTGATATTAGTTGTATGGTAAATGTTGTAGTCTACACTGGAATTAGTGGCCAAAGCATACTATAGAGTTGGAACTGAGTTTGAATTCAGGTGACATAGGTATTTTTGTACAAATATGTATGCAAATTCACATGTGTAGCAAAGAATCAAGGTCAAAATGAATGCTGGGCTTTACATAAAAGGATTTTAGTACAAAAATATATTGTTCCTATTGGATATAACCTTGGTGAGACCAATGTCTGAAAATAATATGTGCAAGGACTGCATTTGGAAGATAGACACAAGATGCTGGAGTAATTCAGCAGGACAGGCAGCGTCGCTGGAGAGTCTCTGGTGATGTTTCAGGTCGAATTCCTTCTCTCCGGAGATGCTGCCTGTCCTGCTGAGTTACTCCAGCATTTTGTATCTATCTTCGAATTTAACCAGCAACTGCAGTTCTTTCCTACACACAGAACTGAATTTGGCTTGTTTTCTAAATATGCTATACTTTATCTCAGAGCTCTTTATGTTTCCTCAATTTGAATATGTCTTTTGTTTCTAATAATTCATGTAAAAATTGACAATTTACTATGCTCACATTACATTCATTTTTTCAGATTTTTGCTTACTTAACTATATTCTTCCACAGCCTCCTTATGTCCCAGCTTATTTTCCTTCTTCGTATCATGGCAGCTTTGGAAATTAGACCTTTGGTGCCATTATGATGATGATACAAACGTTAGTGGTTTTGCAGATAGTGAAGAAGGTTGTGAACGATTGCAGCAGGATCTGGATCGATTGGCCAAGTGGGTGGAGGAATGGTTGATGGAATTTAATACAGAGAAGTGTGAGGTGTTGCATTTTGGGATGTCGAACAAGGGCAGGACCTACACAGTAAATGGTAGGCCTCTGGGTAGTGTGGTAGAGCAGAGGGATCTAGTGCATGGTTCCTTGAAAGTCGAGCTAAGGTGGTCAAAAAGGCTTTTGGCACTTTGGCCTTCATCAGTCAGAGTATTGAGTATAGAAGTTGGGAGGTCATGTTGCAGTCGTATAAGATGTTGGTGAGACCGCATTTAGAATATTATGTTCAGTTCTGGGCACCATGTTATAGGAAAGATATTATCAAGCTTGAAAGGGTTCAGAAATGATTTACGAGGATGTTGCCAGGACTAGAGGGTGTGAGCTATAGGGAGAGGTTGAGTAGGCTTGGTCTCTATTCCATGGATCGTAGGAGGATGAGGGGAGATTGTATAGACGTATACAAAATCATGAGAGGAATAGATCGGGTAGATGCACAGAGTCTTTTACCCAGAGTAGGAGAATCGAGGACCAGAGGACATAGGTTCAAGGTGAAGGGGAAAAGATTTAATAGGAATCCGAGGGATAACTTTTTCACACAGAGGGTGGTGGGTGTATGGAACAAGCTGCCAGACGAGGTTGTTGAGGCTGGGACTATCTCATTGTTTAAGAAACAGTTGGACAGGTACATGGATCAAGCGTAGGCAAGTGGGACTAGGGTAGCTGGGACATTGTTGGCCGGTGTGGGCAAGTTGGGCCGATGGCCTGTTTCCACAATGTACCACTCTATGACTCTATGTATGTTAGTTATAAAAGGAAGCTTGACTGGCAATAATATTTACACTGATCAGGGCATCTAAATCTGGGATTACCAGTTTCATTATCAGTAAAATAATTTTTTTTATCCTGGGAGAAATAAATCTTTAGAAATCTCTGGCTGAGATGACTGAGGAGGCCAAGTTGCTGCATATGCTCATGGACAAGATTGATAATTTTTTAGATATTAAAGAAACCAAGGGATAGTTCAGGAGAATTGTGTCACAATCTCAATGAATATCAAAGCAGGCATGAAGAGTGAATGGCATACACTTTCTGGGCCAGTTCCTCATATGCTGGAATTCCCTGAAATATATTTATTTCTTCTTTGAAAATTGCCAATGAGCTTTCCTCCACAATACTCTAGCATAGATAATTCCAGCGATTCACTGCATATAACAGCATTTAAAAGATACTTGGACAGTTAAATGGACAGGAAAGGTTTAGAGGGATATGGGCCACATTTGGGCAAATGGGACTAGTTTAGATAAGGCACCTTGGCTGGTATGACTAGTTAGACCAAAGGGCCTATTTCCACACTCAATTACTCTAAGAGATTCCTATACGCCAGTAAATGCCCTTATGCCCCACCACATCCTCCTTATATTTTAACCATGGAAACTGGTGGTTTCAGGAGTAAAAATTTTGGGTCAGGCACTCAACTGAAGAGTCAAGTCGTATTATTTAGTTTTTTTAGTTTAGTTTAGAGATACTGTGCAGAAACAGACCCTTCAGCTCATCGAGTCCGTACCAGCCAGTAATCCCCGCACACTAACGTTATCCTACACTCACTGGGGACACTTTACAATTATATCAAGCCAATTAACCTACAAACCTGTGCGTCTTTGGAGTGTGGGAGGAAACCGGAGTACCCGGAGAAAACCCATGCAGGTCATGGGGAGAATGTACAAATTTCATACAGACAGCACCTGTAGTCAGGATCGAACCTGGGTCTTTGGCACTGTTAGGCAGTAACTCTACCACTGCGCCACTGAGCCATCCTGTCGTATTATTGTTGGATGATGTTGTTCAGGGGCAGCATGTAATTGAGAACCAAGAGATGTGTATACAGCGATTCCTTTGAGGCTCCAGAGGTGGCTCTTTCTCAGAGAACTAGGGATGAGCAGTAATGAGAGCTTATCAGTATTGTCTATATTTTGAACAAATTGTCTCAATGGAAAACAGGCAAAATAAAATGCTATCAATCAAAGTAAAGACATTGTTGTGTTTTTCAAAGTATTTAAAGTGAATGATTTTTTTAAATTCACCTCAAAAATGATCAGGTGGTGCTCCACTTTCTGAACAGTTCATTTACCTTAAAAGACAGCTGAAAAACATTTACTGCCAGAACATACTGAACTTTAAATAAATGAATATACTCAATAATTATCTGCTACATTAAGCCTTTGTAACAATTAAATGTGGTGGCTATAAGTGCATATTCCCTTATTAATGCGTTAATAGAATTCATAAAAAAGTTATTCCATTCTGAAGCCATTGCCAAGCCAAGTTATCCACCACAGAAAATGTAAAATTATAGCCACCTTATTTGTATGTTCTTTTTAAAAGATATTTTGATACGCTGATTTATTATTGCTGCAAGAAAGTCAGGGAAATGGTGCCATTCCTGGTTGAGAACATAAAGGGCCTGTCCCACTTACGCGACCTTTACAGGCGACTGCCGGCACCCGTCATAGGTCGCCGAAATTTTCAACATGTTGAAAATTCAGCGACGACCAGAAAGACGCTACGACTCTTTGGAGACCTCTCACGACCATACAGCGACATGTGCCGGCAGTCGTCTGCAAAGGTCGCGTAAGTGGGACAGGCCCTTAAGAGATCGCTTGTCCATAATGTCAATTTAAATCAGGCTTTGTTATCAGACATCCACCGAACTTCACTAAATCATCACAAAAACAGTTTTGGGACAGTGTAAACAAACCTCCAATTCCAAAGTGAAAATTAAAAAAAATTGCAGATGCTGGAAAAATGATAAAGTTCTGACAAAGGGTCTTAGGCCTGAAACTGTAACTTTGTGTTTCTCCTGACAGATGTGACCTGGCACTCTAAGAGCTTCCAGCATTTTGTGTATTTAATTTATCACCCTAATTTCAAAGTTCATTTAAAAACAATTTACAGCTACTCCACTGTATCAAATATAAAGTGCACACTTTGTTGCTCGACCAATGTCCATGCAGGACATGGTTTACTCTGGTTTATTCTGAGCAGAAGTTTATTCACAACTCTGGTTCAAACTACCCTTTTTTTCCCCAGACATGACTCATCTCGTTCCACCATCATCCTGTGCAGTAACAGTGACATTCAGTCTTTGCACCGTACCCTGCTGAGAAACATATTCAGTATATGAAATGGTGACAACATTTTCTTGCAGTTTGAAACGGCAGGGTAATAAAACTTTTTAAAAAACTAGAAATAATTAGCTTTTTCTCAGGCATTGTTGCTGGAAAACCATGCTGAGAAATCTCAAAATGAAATAAGCAAGTTTGCTCGAAGGAAATATGGTCTTATCACTCCTACTAAACAGAAAAGATAATTTGAATAACTATTCCACTTAAGGAGTCTAACCTGGATAAGGTATGCTGGTACAGTAATCATACAGGCAGAAAGAGATGTTCTGAGAAGTCCACGGAGTGCATAGAGAAATCTCGTGAGACTGTATGCAGATTCTGGGGTTTCATTAAGGCCAACATCGTCTCCCCATAACACTGAGCCAAGTGAGTGGATTCCTATTCGCAGGATGTTCCTCTGTTTAGTCTGCAGGAAGAGAGGTGCAAATGAATGTGACAAAACAGCAGGGGGTTGCTTATAAATGACACCCTTCCTACCCAGTTTGCATTCTAACTTACAAGATCTACAACAGCTACTGGACAGGTGACGAGTCTTTGAAATTTCTGTCTGGACTTGCTTTCCAGCTGCCTAACGGCTCATAAAACAGCTTGTTTCCTTGGCATATCAACAGGGAAGGATACCAGTAGAACCTTAATAAGAGCTGTACTTTTGCAAAAGCCTACATAGCTGCTAGCAAAGTGCCAAGAAAGGATCAGCGTATGCTAGACTTCCAGCTGGTTTGGGCTAGGATTCTGTTAACAAAAGCTGCCTGTGGTATCACAAACGATTCATGCTACCAAAAAGGATAGCTTATTCTACACTTTTACTTACATGGAGAGACCAGTTGCCTAGACACACAAAAAGCATTGTGCAAATTTTTGTTTGATCATAAGCGACTGGTTGTGACAAAGAGTCAAACTGAGATAAAAATCAGAAGGAAATGTGCACAAATTAATTGCTGAAAAATATATCCAATAAAATACACATAATTGAGAAAATCAGATGAGTTTGTGAAAGAATCTGTGTGTGTGTGTGTGTGTGTGTGTACATACATATGGATTCACCGTATATGCTGTCCGTTTTTGACATTCCCTGCTTTGGAAAACCTGTCATCTTGCTACAGAAACAGCTCGGCACACTGTACTGTGGGAACTGTTAAGACATGCCTGTTGCCATGGTTACTACTGGGAAGGGGAGAGGTGTCTGTCAGGGACCAATTTACTTCCCCAAAGGGGTTTTGCCTCCACAGGGAAAGACAGCCTGTCCAGATCTGTGTTGAAATCTCAGTAGAGATTGCGAGCTGAGCAATAACAAGCTAAATTAAGACACAAGTATTAGTAAAGCTAAAGTTGCTATGAAGATTTTCTTCAGTCAGAGGCTTGGGCTCAGCCAATTTAGTTAACATTTTGATGAAATGGTGACTGAACAGCCTCCTAGAAACTTAAATTATCAGATTTTTCTCTGTAACAAAACAAAGATTTTCTTGGTCATGGTTTTGTCAAGGCTACAAGTTTTACAACAAGGATATTTTCATTACATCAATGAAAAACGCCCAATGTAGCTTAATGTGAAGTCAGGCTAAACCACTTTCTCGAATGGACAGCTCCTTTTTAGGTGCTCAGTGACTAATGATGCCAGAGCACACTGCTTATGCACATCAATGCTTGTACCCAATAGAGTTGAGGAAAGCTCAAAACGTGAGGCAAATGCATATTAACATATGACCCATACTCTGTCTTTGCAATGCTTGTTTACTTCATCTATGCTTAGAAACAGCTTGTTCATTGTTGATTATTCCAAGCCCTTCCGGCTGCACCCTGGAGAGCGCTATGAAAACAACATTAGTTACTTGATTACAGAAGACACGAAGGGCTTGTGCACCATACCTGGGGACTGGATCCATCAAATCCTTCCTCACGGATGACTCTCTGTATGGCTCGAAGCAGCTTGACGTAACCAAAGTTCATGTTACTATCAAAAAAAAGTGTGAAAAGGAAGTCACAAATTTAAAACATCACTTTAGCACCCTGTTGGTAGTTTTATGCTAATGAAAGATGGGACTCAATCCACAACTTTGTACATGGCCATTCTCTATTGACAGAATCTGGGGGGAAGTTGATGAGAATGTGGGGAGAAAAAAAATGAGATTAATGTAGAATTAGTGCGTTTGGGTGATTGACGGTTGGCGTGGATTCAATGGGCTGAAGGGCCTGTTTTTGTTCCATATCTCTCTATGACTCTAATATTAAAGTGCATGTCTTTACTCCAAAACAACCTGAAGGAAAATTGTGATCTTTACCCTGTCTACATTAGTCCAGAAGAATTTCATTTATCCAAGCTGAGAAACTTTCAGTTCAATGCCAATATAGCTGACTTATGATAAGCACATAACTTATTATTAATATTTTATTAATTAATATTTTGCTTTGGGTTACAATTATAATTGGAAAACCACCAATCCATTAGATGCAAATGAGGGTATACTTTGCGTGGACCCAATATGAATCTATTACAGATTTGTTAAAAACAAATTAAAAACTAGCCAGAGTGTTTTTTATTTAACTTGCGGACTAATTACGAAGATTTGCCTAAATTGGGAGTGCTCAGATTTTAGTGCAATACAAAATACATGTCTTTTGCCTTACATCAGGTTTCTGTAGTACTAGTTCTATTTATAATCAGTGGTCCCAAGCCAGAGCAAAATCTTAATTTCATTCTAAACTGCTTAAGTGAAAAATAAACCGAACTAATAAATTGAGTTCACAGCACAGCCATATAAATAAAATGCACCCTGGGAGGCAGCATTCATTCGCTTGTATTAACTACCTCAGTGACCTGACACCATATGAAAGGGATATTCTGCAGAGACAAGGATGCCTTAATTATGTCAGGCTCACTTACCTCCTAGAAAATTAATGATTTAATGAAGCAACTTAAAAGATGAAACCACTACAGCATTTCTGTGTTAAATCATAGATTAATTAACATATCGTTAATGAACTGCCACAGCAAGCACACCTGATCAAAGTCCTAGTCACCTGAGCTTATCTTGTTGAAAATTTGTAATTTTAATAAAAACATTTTGCAAAATGTTTTTTTCCCCCATCAATAATAAACTTGTTTGTGCCAAAATATGTTATTGTTCTAGTCAAGAAAATTAAAATAGAGTGACATGAAAATATCCATTTTAAACTACATCCAGGTGAAGGCCAACGGAACAAAAATTTACATTAATGGAGAAAAATATGCTCCAAAATTATAGATGTATAAAGTTAAACAACGTACATATTATAACCTGATGTATAAAGTAAATGACAAATGTCATATGACACATTTTTTTAAAGTGTAAAACAAAGAATCTACGCTAAATAGAACACAGTAAATGAAATTAATATATATATATTGGTAACTAAATGATTAAATAGCTCAGACAAAAGGCACAAATTAATTTCTGCCATCTTGCATGTGTAAACATATAGCAGGCTATGTTGTTCAGTATTTATTGTTCTATTTAACATTCATAAATTTAAATTATATTTTTGTCAGTTCCAGGTCCCAAGAACTATCCATTTCTTTTGAAGTGAAGAGAAACTTAAAACCTTCAAATGTGTGGATAGAGAAAATAGTGAACATGTTTAGGCTATGTTAGTAACATGTAACATATGGAAATAGCAAATATTTGCTTAGCTCTTATCATACTTGGAAAATAAATCTGCCCTTTCCTTCGCTTGGCAATGATGTTCTCCCCCAAACATCTTCACACTCATCAAGCAGATATCAAAAGTTGATGGTATTACTAAGATTAACAGACCCAAGGTGAGCATAAGGGACACAATAATGCTGCAATGTTTCAAACGGATTTACAAGAAAAAAACATCAATCATTGAGAAGTTTATGTTTTCACCTCCATTTACCCAAACGATAACTAACATTCCAATTACCTGTGAAAATTTCATTGAGATGAGGTCTGATCAGAAAAGAACAGCCACTGCAGTTTGGTTATGAAAACTTAAGTGTCAATTCAAATTGATCTAAAAATACCGTGCCAAAAGTCTTGGTTTGCACTGTACAATAAGCCTGTGCTAAGTAATAAATGCAAGTTAAGAATCCTGAGGTTCTTTAGATTAGATAATCATTATTTTAAAACTGTTAACCAATTAGAAAATCAAATCAAGAGATCAAGTGGAGTTGAGCCTGTGTACTGATTATCTGGAAATTACAATATTAAGGTGGGGGTAGGTGTTGGGAGGGAATCAACCCATTTAGAGGAGGACTAGCATGAAACTATTCACCTTGCAACACTTATCCTCCGGAACCATGGTCACTCCAACTTCAGTCACTGAAGTGCAGCGAGTAGGTAAAGCAGGATTATGCACAAACTTCAAGTTATTGTCAATTGGATCACTGAAACATACAGAAGAATAAGTCCTATACTTAACATATGTAAAACAAAGATCTTCCACTGAACTGCCTATTTATAGAACATTGCCCTTCAATAATATAGGTGCATACTAAAACCCTGAAAATACACCTTTCCCATATCGTAGGAGTCATTTCCCAATGATTTCAGACACTGATGACAAACAGTGCCCTCACATTGCTTTTGGCCAAATAAGGAAAGGAGTGTTTGAGGTTTAAGACCTCTAAGCAAGCACAAAGCTTATGGCCTAGAAGGTTCTCAACCTTTTTTCAGTGATGTACCCCCTGTGAAATATTTTTTCAGCCTAGTACCCCCTAACCAGCGCAAAAATATAGGCCTACTTATATGTAGGCCTACATTTTAAAATCTCACGTACCCCCTGGAGTGCCTTCACGTACCCCCAGGGGTACGCGTACCCCCATTTGAGAACCACTGGCCTAGAAGACAGCAGTGATCTGTCCTCCTGAGTGCTTTTAAGATATGGATACCTATAGCAGGTACCGAAGATACCATCAATGCTGTCTTGTCAAACTTCACTGGCATGTGAAGCAATCCAATGTCAGCATCCTATCCCTGATCAACATCCCCAGCATTGAGGTCCTAACTGCATTTGATTCTGAAGGGAAGGTCCCATTGATCTATATCCGGCACCCACACTTCTGAAACTGTCTACACTGAACACGATCATGGAAAGAGATTATTAGCTGGATGGCGAAAAACCCCCCCAAGAATAATACTCTGAAAAATACCGTATATGTTAATCTCAGTCTTTTCTGTCATATGTTATATTAATTAATCAAAAATGCAATAGCATCCCCACCAACCTTTGTGAATCCCTGTCCCATGGTTATTGAAAATAGAAAAATATATTATAATACTGAAAACCAATGCATAAATGTGGTGTAGGGTACTAGTTCTCATCGCCTCTGCCTGGATAGTCTACAATCAAAAGGCATGAAGAAAGTATTCTTCAACTTCAGGTAACCCATTTCCTCTCATTCCCTTTCTGTCTTTCTTATCTATCCATTTAGCCCTTTCCAATCACCCCATCAGCCTCCATTTACATGGATTATTTCCCCTCCTCCACACTCATCACCTACACATTGTTCCCACTAGGTCCCCTTCTCTCCATCCATTGTTCCAATCTGCCCATTTCTCCCTTATTGAATTTAACTCTTCCTTTCTTATGCACCATAATCTGCAGCTCTTTGTTGTCTTCAATTATCCACTCCCAGCCTCTGTCAGTGTTTCCACGTTTCCCTCCCCACCTGACTCCATTTGCCAATTAACCTCTCCTTATTTGGATCCACCAATCGTTTGCCAGCTCGTGCAAAATCCTCCACCTCTTTATACTGTTCATCTTCCCCCTACTCTTTCAGTCCAGGTGAAGGGTTTTGACTGTCCATTTCCTTCCACAGATGCTGCCTGACTTGTGTTCCTCCAGCAATTTGGTTTTTCCTCACACACTGTATGCATCTCCTAAACCAACTGCGGCATAGTTAAGGGTTCCACAATGGCTCCATCAGCATTTTCAGAACCGGTGTGGAAGCAAGTTAATCTCAGTCCTGGGGGACTGTTTAAATTAATGACCATCGGGTCTTCTGAAAAAAAAAAACTGTTAAGAAAACTGCATGTTATATGTACCTATGTTTGTTGAATGTTTATTTTTCAATCTTTGTTCTGAGAATAGTTACCTTCATCACAGATATCCACTTTGTTAATACCCATTGCATCACCTACAAAACAAGACTATATCTACTTAATATCACACGTGAATTTAGTGTATCCTTAAATGGATGCCTTGGAGTGGGTTAACAAAGAATATCAGTTGCACAATTGTTGTAAGCCATTACATTTGTTTGAAATCAAATGAAATTGGAAGTAATTGTTCAAAAATAAAACTCCGTCAATAGTTTAATTATATCAAAAGTTATGCTTTAAAAAAATGGCCGCAATAGCCTTGCGTCGACTGGATAACAATAGCTCTGATGTCCAAAAAAATCAACTGATGAACATGAAGACAGAATAGCAATTAATGTTTTTTTTATTATTGCTGGTGATTCAGAATTGTTATGTAATGTATCAAAAAGGCTTTTGGCCCATTGGCCCTCATTAGTCAGAGTATTGAGTATAGAAGTTGGGAGGTCATGTTGCAGTTGTATAAGCCGTTGGAGAGACCGCATTTAGAGTTCTGGGTACCATGTTGTTGGAAAGATATTGTCAGGCTTGAAAGGGTTAAGAGAAGATTTACGAGGATGTTGCCAGGACTAGAGGGTGTGAGCTACTGGGAGAGGTTGAGTAGGCTGTGTCTCTATTCCTTGGAGTGCAGGAGCATGAGGGGTGATCTTATAGAGGTGTATAAGATCATAAGAGGAATAGATCGGGTAGATGCAGAGTCTCGTGCCTAGAGTAGGGGAATCGAGGATCAGAGGAAATACTGTAAAGGCGAAAATGAATAGTGTCCAAGGTGAAAAGGAAAAGATTTAATAGGAACTAGACTAAGTGGGACGAGGGAGGCCTGGTCCCCCAATGCAACCCGTTCCTCCAAAACAGTATTCCACCACTCACGCCTATCCTCCTCCCATCAAATCCACCCCTCCCTGTCCTCCTCTCCCTCTACTCCCCCCCCCCCCCCCCTTATCCCACCATGCCGATCACCCTGGACCCCTTCTATCCCCTCCATACCCCACTGCACTCCACTACCTCCACGACACTCCCTCCCTCTCTTTCCCCCCTCCCTCCCTCTCCCCCCTCCCTCATCCCTCTCTCCCTTCTCCCCCTCGCTCCCTCATCTCTGCCCTCATCCCTCTCCCCCCCTCCCTCATCCCTCTCTCCCCTCATCCCTCTCCCACCTCCCCTGTGGTGTGGAACGGTGCGGTGCATTAGGGCCGCTCCTGGTGTCCACACCCGCAGGCAGAATCCGCTGGAGCGCTGCCCGTCCCGGGACCCACGGTGTCCCTCGCCAGTGGGTAGACAGCGGGGTTCGGCGCTGCTGGCCCCCATTTCCCTCTACCACCCCATCTCCCTCCTCCGCATTGCCCTCATCCTCCTCCACTCACTCCCATTCCCTGACCCAGCACCTATCCAGGATGTAGAGCAGCGCCAGGGCCTGGAACTCGGCCTGGTTTGCATACTCGGCCCGGCCCTGGCTGTAGGTGGCCGAAGCACTCGCGGACCTGGGCCTTGACGGAGCCGAGCTCGCTGTGCCGGGAGCTGGGTGAGGGTGGCGGGTGGCCAAGCCAGAGCTGCCCACAGAGCAGGAAGCGGAGGCTGTGCTGCAGGATCAGTTCAGCAATGCCCCTTCCTGACTGACAGGAGAGGAGACCAATCTGCATGGCGGTGACGAAAAGCAATCTGCGTATACACAGTTTTTACTATTTTTAAACATTAATAACTTTTAAAATATATAATCGATCGGAACGAAACTTGTTGCACTCGCAGCACAGGAGAACGGTGAGTAAGCTGGCGAAAAATCATAGCGCAGCATGTTCCAGGTACCCACCCTAAAAACAGCCCCGCACATCTCCTTTAAACGTGGCCCTCTCATCTTTAACCTTTCAGTACTGATTCCACTATACACCTAAGGTACAAAACCTGCCTTATAATATGCATAATAGTACCATCTTGGTAATTCACCTTCTAATAACGACTGGCTCGTTATTAGAAAATACCGTTTGACCTGTTTTTACAAAATGTTAAATGGCCAGCTCGACATAGATTACAATACCTACAACAAACCCAAACCAGGAGCAGACGAGGGCATTCGATCCAATTGAGGTACCAGTTACCAAGACAGATGTGTACAGCAATTCATTTGTCTCCCGCAAAATTAAAGCATGGAATAGTCTTCACCCTACCATAGTTACCCAACCAGATGCAACTACATTTAAGGTAGCTCTTCCTTCCCAAGAACCCTTTCTGGCTTAAGTCAACCCTCCACCACCTCCAGTTTAAATTCCATTTGGAATATTTTGGAGGACCAGGAAACCAAGAACCAAGGCTCCCTACTATCCATATCGATTCCTATTTTACAAAGCTGATCACCTAGCGATCATAATTAACTGAAGCATAATTTATTTTAAAATAAAAGTCTGAGGAGTGAGAAATCTTTTTAACCAGCAATTGCTTACAATATTAAACTGACAAATACAAACAGTAATTGAGGTGATTGTCAAAGGCACGTTACGAGAAAGCAGATGTACACAGGAGGTAAAAGATCCAAAGGATGTTTCTTAGAATTACTTTACAATGGCAAATGTATTGGTTTAGGCCAGTTGGACAGAAAGTAATTTCTGGGTATACATTTTATGTAATGTCAATAAATTATAACAAAAGAAATGTACACATTGCACAAGACTCGATACATAGATACAGTTAGAAGACTTAACTTGCAAACCTTTGTGAAAAAGGAACATTTTAAGATATTAATTTTACAGATAGGATTAATGTTGCCAATAATGTAAAATTTACTCTTTCAGCTGCTCAGTTTGTTTTAATTATAACTGAAATTTTTGTAAAAAATTCCAGTGACACTTTATTTTGAGTAAACTGTCAACTGATAAAACGACAGCAAGCAGCTTGGTATCCTGGTAACAAACAAGTCTTATGCTGTTCCACTATGCTGTTTCCAAGCAGTTCCCCAAAGCAGAGCATCAAGAACATGACAAATAGAGTCATTATCTTTTCATAGATCACATTAGAAAGATTTTTAGCTGATTTAACTGTTTTTAGTTTAAATGGAGCCAAAATGATAATCTATGTCCATACCAATTTGAGGTGTAATCAAGACACTTTTTAGTTACCTTTACACAATTTATAAATAAAATGGTTCCAATATTTTCAGTCCAAATCATGTCATAGAAAACAATCTGTATTACAAACTCAATTTAAGGGGCAGAATAGTCAACAATCATGCAGATGGTTGCAAATCCAGTGCAAAAGGACCCAGTCGTCAAGAGGCAATGATCAATGTAATTGCCAAAAGAAAAGAAAATTAATTGTTTTTAATGCATGAGATCCCATTATGTTAGAACCAGATCACTGCAAAGCATCATGATTGTATTATGAATGCATTATGTATCAAGTAGCATTGGTCATTTGTGTAACATTAAACCACTGGCAGGTAAAACAAAGAGCACTGCAATTTATGGCTAAACATTTGCTTGTATGATATGATTTCTCTTGATGGAATACAAAACAAAGTTTTGCAAACTGTCTGTACTTGTACAAGGTTGACCTATCTGTACTTGTACAATGTGTCAACCATTTCAAGAAATTTAGGATGGATCTTCAGTAGTACTGATTTAACTAATCCCAGCTGGGGCACCACAATTAGCCTCAGCATCTTCAGGTTAGGCACATGCTTTATCACTATTCAATGGCTCAATGCTGCAGGTTCGTAAGGGTGAAACTTGGCTGAGGTCAGAGCTCAACTGTAGAGGCCTCTATGGTCAAAATTCATGTAAAATTTATGTGCAGGGGCCACACATATAAAAAGAAAACTTGGAAAAGAAGTGCAGAGAGACAGAAATTTGTAGAGTAATGCTCCACCAAGGAATTAGCAGTTTCTGGAGAATTATAGAAAAAATAGCAAGAAAGCTCTCAAGTAGTTTTAGTGACAATTGGAATTAATTTTAATACAAGATTTCTTCCTGAAAATACTTGTTTCAATGAGAAAGTACTTATGACATTTAAGACCAAATGGCTTGGAGGAGTCACTGTTTTCAACAATACAAGAAAGCTCAAACAAGAGAGTTAAAATGACAGGGTTACTGAAGCATCGTGAATTAATTACTGCATTTCTACAGATTTAATTCAGCTATCTCGCTGTTTGGCATGGTAGCTCCTCCCATCTAATTCTCCCAATTATGTTCTTAACATTCTTTAAATAAAACTTACAAAAACAGAACAAAAAAAGTCAAATTTAATGAAGTTAATCAGAGTTCACATATGGTTTGACCTTTAAATGGTGACAAGATTACGCTTTTATGATCCAACCATTAACATGAATGTATAAGCCACCATTACACAATTGTAAATCTTTTTCCATCTACTGTCCAACTTTTAATTACTGATTAGATTAATAATTTCAATGCAAACTGAAACATATGTACTCTTTCTTTCTTCACAGATGCTGCCTGCCTTGGTGAGCCTTTTCCAGTTTTTTTCTTCGTTTAAACTCAGGCGTGCATCAAGCAGGACTTTGTTTATGATTTAAAATATCCTTACCTGCTTTTTTACAGATAACAGCAGCAAAATGCTGTTTTCCAATTATTTTCAATGACAGTCAATGTCAGAAGGTTTGGTAAATATCCTTGCATGTAATAATGCAATCTGAGGAGGTTTGGGTGGCTGAATACAGAAAGTTATTGATATTATTAATGGTTTAGGGAGACTGGGAATCTTGTTGGCAAGAATATATTGGAAATTGATAAAAGAGATGGGAAAGGATGAAGCAGATTGCAATCAGTCATACCAGTTCCTTAAAGCTGTGCTATACCTGATCAATGTGATTTCATCCAGTTGCCAGATGTTTTGAACCATGCTCAGAGAAATTAGCAACAAACTCCATGAACATTTGAGAATCAACCTAATTAAAAATTTAAACCTATCTCCATCAAGGTGGTTGGCCACTACCACCAATCCCATGAGGATCTCCTTTATATACATTGCTAAGAAATATTGGGGCTATGCACGTAAGGCATTTGGGGTCAAGATTTTTTTATTTTGAAATGTCAGCATCCATTCCCTGTCTTATCTGCAGGTAAGGAGCCTGAAATCGGCAACATCCAGGTTCAGGAATAGCTGCTGTTCCCCCACAGCCATCAGGCTATTAAACTCAACTCAAACAAAACTCTGATCATTAATTGCCCATTGCACTTTATCTGTTTATTTATGTATATATATATATAATGTATATATATATATATATTCATTGGTATATGGTCACACTGATTTGTTCTGTATTTATTTATGCCTACTATATTCTGTTGTGTTGAAGCAAAGCAAGAATTTCATTGTCCTATCGGGGCACATGACAATAAACTCTCTTGAATCTTGAAATTTACTACTCGAGAAAGTAGTTGAGAGAAACAGCCTGGTATGTTTAAGGAGAAACTAAATTAAGAAGATACAAATAGATGTTGGGAGAGGAAGGGCGTATGAGTGGGCATGACTACAAGCTTGAACTTGTTGAGCAGAATTGGATATTTCTGTACATACTACACAAACATATTTAAAATTAATATTGATAAATAATATTAGCAGGTTATGAACGGGTTAGGTGAAGGAATTCCAAAATTAGCAGTACTGATCTAGGAAATACCAGCAATGTATAAAACATAAAAGTTATTTATTCACAGATTTCTTTGATATTTAGTGCTAATAATGGATACTATGTGATACTTACGCCATTTTGGGATTCAAGAAATTCTGAGCCCTTTCATTTTTTTAATATCCAGCCTAAAAGTAGAAGTGTTAGAAATTTAATCTCATTGGCAAATGCTTTTGGAGTTTGGATGAAATTGCCAATATGACTATTACCAACTTCATGCTACAAAGCAATCTTTTGGATGGCTATCCAATGTAAATGGAACAATTTTAAAAGCCTGTCAGTAGTACAAAGTCAAATTACACCATCTGTATGTGAGTGAGGGAAATATGTTTCAAATTTCATAAAAATACATATTTCAGTTCAAAATGACTAGCAGAATTAATAATATTTAATATTTTCCATTACATATCTGCCTTACCTTTCAACAAAGATATTCAGCAATACCACCATAATAAATAATTAACAGTTGTTTAACAAAATCTTCATATTGCTGTTACAAATAATTAACTAACGTTTAATAAAAGCTGCTGTAACACTGCAATAATCAGTTAACAATATTCCTTAAATACAAACAACTGCAACATTTGCTAATTGTTCATAGGTCAACAGTTTTGCTGAAAATTGATCATGGAAGCTCCTTTATAAATATTTAATAACCAACAATTAAGCTGTTAATCACTTGTAGCTACAGTGCAATTAAATGTATGATGCTAGCTCAGAATTTCGCACTTAAAATTGAAGTGTTTCTAGTTGGAACTACTCTGAGGTTAGAAATATTGGAGGTTACTGACCAGTTTCTAGATTGCAATGGCAAAGATCTGATGCCATAAAATCACTATGCCCTTACATTGCCAGAAAGCTTTGGCAGATATATTTTATAAAAAATGTTGGGTATAATTGATGTTTTGTAAGCCTGGCCATCTCCAAAGCATTACACCTGGCTGGAATTGGAAATATAATTCAATTGGATCAAGTTGGATTGGAAATATAATTCACAACTAAAGTTTTAGATTTTTTGCCCTCGTTTCAATGCCATAGAATGCAATGCAATAGAAACACACTTGTAGATTGCATGTTAAGAATTATTTGGCCATAACTCCCAAAGAAAACCATTGTCACATTAACTTGAAATGGAGGTATAAACACTCCAAAATCACAAGTGTAAAAGTTCAGAGAAAATTTCTAAAACCATTCTTCAGAACGTGGCCACTTTAGAAAATATTAACAGGATTAGACAAAATCAACATGGATTAATGAAAGATAAATTAGATTTGAAAATCTACTAGATATTTTGTGGATGCATCAGGAGTCAAGCTTGACAATATCTTTCCAAAACGGTGCCCAGAATTGAACACAATTATTCTAAATACGGTCTCACCAAAGTCTTATACAACTGCAACATGACCACCCAACTTCTATACTCAATACTGTGACTGATGAAGGCCAAAATGACAAATGCCTTTTTGACCACCTTAACGACCTGCGACTCGAGTTTCAAGGAGCTGTACTCCTAGATCCCTCTGCTCTACAACAATACCCAGAGGCCTACCATATACTGTGTAGGTCCTGCCCTAGTTCGACGTCCCAAAGTGAAACACCTCACACTTTTCTGTATTAAAATATCATCAACCATTCCTGTGCCCACCTGGCCAATCGATCCAGATCCTGTTGCAATCTTTCACAACCATCTTCACTATCTGCAAAACCACTAACTTTTGTATCATCAGCAAACTTGCTAATCTTGCCCTGTATGTTCTCATCCTAATCATTGATGTAGATGACAAACAGTAACGGGCTCAGCACCGAACCGTGAGGCACACCACGAGTCACAGGCCTCCAGTCCGAGAAGCAACCTGCCACCATCACCCTCTGCTTCCTTCCATTGAGCCAATTTGCTTTCCATTCAGCTATCTCTCCTTGGATCCCATGCGATTTAACCTTCCAGTGCTGCCTCATGCGGAACCTTGTCGAACGCCTCACTGAAGTCCATGTACACAACATCTACAACTCTGCCCTTATCAACCATTTTGGTCACATCTTCAAAAAAATCAATTAGATTTGTGAGACACGACCTCCCATGTACAAAACCATGCTGACTATCCCTAATCAACCCTTGCCCATCTAAATGGCTGTACAACCTATCGCTCAGAATACTCTCCAATACCTTCCAACTGCATATTTTTAAGCTCACCGGCCTATAGTTCCCAGCATTTTCCCTGCAGCCCTTCTTGAAAAGAGGCACAACACCAGTCTTTCGGTACCTTTCCTGTATTTGAGGATGACTCGTAAATTTCAACCAGGGCTCCCGCAATTTCTTCTCTAGTTTCCCCGCTATGTCCTCGGATATATCTGATTAGGCCCTGGAGATTTGTCTACCTTCACACAACAGTACCTTCAGTACTTCTTCAACAGTAACCCTGACTGCTCTCAAGACACTTCCAGTGACTGCTCCAATTTCCTCCATCTTACTGTCTTTCTCCTCAGTAAATACAAAGGAGAAATACTCATTTAGGACCTTACCCATCTCCTGTGGCTCCACACAGAGGAGACAGCTTTGATTCCTGAGAGGTTCCACTCTGTCTCTGGTAACCCTTTTCCCCTTTATGTGTTCAAAGGTTCAAAGGTTATTTTATTGGTCACATACACCTAGGTGTAGTGAAATGCTTCTTGCCATGCAGAATAAAATCTTTTGGGATTGTCCTTAATGCTCCCCGCCAGAGCTATCTCCTGGCCCCTTTTTGCCCTTCTGAGTTCCTTTTATAGTTTACGGTAACTTAGTTCCCAAAACTCCTCCAGTGATGCACTTGAACCCAGCTGTCTATACCTGTCCCATGCATTCTTCTTGTTTTTGACTAACTTCTCAATTTCCCTCGTCAGCCAAGTTTCCTTACTTTTTGCCTGCTTTTCCCTTCACTCTAACATGGACGTACACATCCTGAACTTTCTTCAGTACACTTTTAAAAACATCCCACTTGACCGATGTTCCTTTCCCCTCAAATAACCTGCTTCAGTCAACTTGAGCGAGATCTTCTCTCATACCTTCAAAGTTGGTCTTACCCCAGTTGAGCATTTTAACACGTGGACCCTCTCCATTCCCATCCATAACTTTCTTAAACCTAATCGAACTGTGGTCACTGGTCGCAAAAGGCTCCTCCACACACACACTTCATTAATTTGCCTTTCCCAATTTCCCAATACTAGACCCAGCATTGCCCTCTCACGTGTGGGGGCCTCCACATACTGCTTAAGAAAACTCTCCTGAACACTTTTGAGGAATTGTACCCCATCTAAACCTTTCATGCTATGATTTCCCCAGTCTATATTCCCCAGTCTATGATTTCCCCAGTCTAAATTTCCCCATACTACAACAATCTTATTTGACCTGCAATCTCCCGGCACATTTGTTCTTCTAATTCCCGTTGACTATTCAGGAATTGTACACCCCCAACAAGGTGATCATCCCTTTCTTGTTCCTTAGCTCCACCCATATAGCCTCACTAGATGAAGTGTCCATAATGTCACCTCTGAACACAGCCATGACATCCTCCTTAACCAACAATGCAACCCCCCTCCCCCTCCTCTTTTTCCCTCACCCCTGTCTCTCCTGAAACTCTTGTATCCTGTGAATAGTGAAAGAATGGGAACCTCAAATGAGAAATACTTAATATGTCCTTGTATATCAGTCACTGAATGCAAACATGCAGATGAAGCAGATAGTTAAGATAGCAAATGGAACTTCGGCCTTTGGAGAAAGCAGCTTTGATTACAGGATCAAGGATAATTTACTGCAAATATACCTCAAAGGTGAGAACACACATGGACTATTTGGCACATTTCTGGTCTCCATACAGGTAGTTTACTAGATTGATTCCTGCAATGTCATGACTCTCTTAAGAGGCGGGGCTGTCTTGTGAGGTGGGATTAGCCGACTAGTTATGTATTCACTGGAAATTAGAAAAATGAGAGGGGATCTCATTGAAAAGTTCAAATTCCTGACACGACTTGACAGTCTTGACTCAAGGAGGATGACGGCTGAATATATTTACGATGATGATAAATAGTTTTCTGGGCACAAAAGGTGTCAAGCAATATGGGGAAAGAGCAGGAATGTGGCACTGAGAAAGAGGATGAAGCATGATCGTGCTGAATGGTGGAGCATGTTCAAAGGGCCTTGCGCGTAGGTTTCAGCTTACTTTATCTTGGGTATTTTGAAAAGGACAAAAGTGTTGACCATCACCATCTTATCATGGTTTTTCATATAATTATTTAAACTATGGGTGATCAGAAGTAAATTAACTTATGTTTGAGTTTTATTCCTAGACAGGAACAACTTTCCATTGTTTAACCATTGAAATGTTAAATGAGAGTTGTTTTTTAAATGTGCTGTAGAAATAAAAGTGACTTGACTTGACCATTTTTAAACTTCCCCCCAGAAACAAATATTTATTTGTGTTACTTGCAATTTTAATAAGATATATTCTGCTTATGATGCAGCTTTCTTTACACCAGAGAGCCTAAACACACATTGAAGGACACCTTAATTTTAATGTTTCAGCTGTGATATGAGATATCCCATTCCCAGCATGATCTTTCAGACATTGAAAGAACTTGTACCTTTCGTATTGTTCGTGCGGCTCAATCTATTGCTATTGTCCAACAGACATTGGCCTCCCAAATAATTTTAATACAGCTCAAGGAATCTCACTAAACAGCACTTTATCTTTTGTTAAAGGAGTGCACAGCCTTCTAAAAATGAGAGGAACATTTTAAGATGACTGTCATATTTAGCTTTCTCTTTATTGGGCTCAAATTATATTTAAACCTCCCATTCTCACATTGTCCTTTGCCTTGCCAGATTATCCTCTTATACATTCCACTCTCTCAGAGATCATCCCTTTTGGTTTTACCTCACTTTCTACGGCTACATTTCCATTTTTAAAGTTTTATACATTTCTATAATTCCCCTATTCTTTGGGGGATTATAAAACAAACACCCATTCACCTGTAATAAGATATAAAGCAATTTAGTATTTACATTGAAGTCAAATGTCCCCTGCCTCTAATTTGAAGTTGACGGATTTGAGACGGACTTTAGGGACAGAAAGTTTCATTGTCCTGTCCAATTTCACCTTCAACTCGCACAACAAAAAACTATTAATTGGACATTCCTGTTTTTGGAACCAGCACAGAAGCAAGTTGATTGCTCTCTTCCTATACATTAAGAATCACAGCAATAGTCATGTGGCTGTAAAATGATTTGGGTCACATGGACATTGCAAAAGGTACAAGTCCTTTGTTTTTTTTATATATTCCTCATTGTTGTGGTGCAAAGATCAATGGTCACATTAGAAGAGTTATAAATCTGCCCTCGAAGTTCTGTGGCAAATTCAATTACGTCCTTTTTTAAGAAATTGAATCTGAAGCCCTGAGCCTTGCACCTGGTTAGATGTAGATGTATATATATATATATATATATATATATATATGTGTGTGTGTGTGTGTGTGTGTGTGTGTGTGTGTGTGTGTGTGTGTGTGTGTGTGTGTGTGTGTGTGTGTGTGTGTGTGTGTGTGTGTGTGTGTATATATATGTGTATATATATGTGTATATATATGTATCTATCTATATATATCTATCTATCTCTATATATCTAATATATATTATATATATATCTATATTACTAAAACTCTGTTCTTGACCGGTTTTGGCGACCTGTGCTGCGATTTCCGAGAGAACGCCGCCACCTACGGCCGTCATTTTTGGCCACCTCGCTCAGAGGCCGTATGTGTGCCGAGGATTTTTCCCGTCGATGAAATATGACAGAGATATTAATGATTTTACAAAATTCCCCATTCTCTCTGCTGCCCCTGCTGGCGGCAAGGGGGAGGGACTATAAAACCAGGAAGTGGTGTGCCTCAATTAGTCTGCAAGCTGGAGGAAGGCAGAGGGTCACGTTTCTCTGAGCTGTGAATAAAACTGAAAAAATGTCCACACAACTATGAGTAAGTACCCTTAATGTGGTTTGAAAATGAAAATATGGTTAAAGTAAAAAAGCACTGCCTGCAAATGGTTGTTTGAAAAAAAAGGCACTCTCTCTCCCCTCCCCCCCTCTCCTCCCCCTCCCCTCACCCCCCTCTCAGCACACCCCCTCACTCCCCCCCCCTCTCCTCTCTCCCCTCTCTCCCCTCCCCCCCTCTCTCTCTCCCCTCTTTTTCTCCCCCTCCTCCTCTCTATCCCCTCCCCCACCGTCCCACCCCTAAACCCCCCTCCCCTCCACACACCCCTACCCCCTTCCCTCCACCCCCCTGCTCCCCACCTCTCCCCGTCCCCTCACCCCCCCTCTCAGCACACCCTCTCTCCCTCTCTTCTCTCCCTCTCTCCCCCCTCCCCCTCTCTCCCCCCCCTCCCCTCCCCCCTCTCTCCCCCTCCATCCCCTCCCCCACCCTCCCCTAAACCCCCTCCCCTCCACACCCCCTACCCTCTTCCCTCCACCCTCCCCCCCCCTCCCTGCTCCCCACCTCTCCCCCCTTCTCAGCACCCCCTCTCTCACCCTCTCTCTCTCCTCCCCCCCTCACCCACCCACCCTTCCTCTTCTCCTCCTCCCCACCCTCCTCTCCCTCTTCTCCTCCTCCCCACCCTCCTCTCTCTCTGTGTTTCTGTCTCTCTCTCTGTCTCTGCCCCTTCTCTCTCTGCCCTCACTCTCATCCCCCCCCCCCCTCTAGATGTGACTGCAAGTTGGGGGCTATGCGTCAGTAGATACGGTGGTTATGGGGTAAAAGGAGCAAATTAATAATATTAATATTATATCAAGGGGGGTAATTAGCGTGAGTGCGGGAGGGGGGGGGGGTGGGGGGAGATAGTTAGTGTGTGTGATGCTGCATGCCACCTCCCCCCCCAAACTGCACGTTGGGGGAACAGACCCAACGGGTCTGCACTTGGTCTAGTATATATATATATGTATATATATATGTATATATATATATATATATATATGTGTATATATATATATGTGTATATATATGTGTATATATATATGTGTATATATATATATGTATGTATATATATATATATGTATATGTATATATATATGTATATATATATATATATATATATATGTGTGTGTGTGTGTAGATATATATGCTCCACAACTAAATGCAAACACATAAAAATAGCATTAGCCATGCAGCCTCTTACTCGGCCCTACTAGTCACTGATGAACTACTACATCAACTTCAATTTACTGCCCTAATCCTATCTGTACCGTTAATATTAAGGCTTATGTATACTGATCAACTGAGTAAGTTCTACTTGAAGAACCAGAGCCACATGAGACAAAAACACATTCAGAAAATTAGAGGGAATGGTGCATAGGGTGAAAGATGAAAAGTGGGCCAAAGGGCATGTTTCCATGCTGTATCTTTATATTTCACATGCAACTACATAAGATTAGTGCTGGAGATAATCAGTGAGTCAGGCAACATCTGTGGTGGGAATACCTAGATGATGTTTCAGGTGAAGAAGGGTCCCGACCTGCCCATTTCCTAATGTTCCCACAGATGCTGTCTCCAGCTCTTTGTGTTTTTCTTTCTTGTACTACTTTGGTAAATTCCATCTACACCCTTTAGAAAAAAATAATAGTCTTCCTATTGTTTGATGCTTATAATTGAATGCACCTCGGTGGGCGGCGCGACTCACGTCGCAGCGGCCTCTGCAGTCCGTCTGTCTTTTTATTATTTTTTGTCTCGTTTGAATGTAGTTTTTATTAATTTTTTTTTGTGTATGTGTGTGGGTATGTGTGTGGGGGGCGGGGGGCGGGGAAACTTTAAAAATCTATCCCCTGCATGGAGAACCCGACCTTTTCTCTGTCGGGTCTCTGTTGTCATTGGGGCCTAGCACCGTGGAGCGGCCTCCAGCAGGAACGACCTGGGGCTCCAGTCGCGGAGCCTGCGGACCTACTCACCATCGCGGAGCTGGCCGAGTTCGGAGCGGGAGGAGCGGTGGTGGCGCGCTGCTGCGACCCGACCCCGGGGATTCGGAGGCTCCAACCGCAGGTCTGGCAGACAGGAACACCGGGAGCCCGCGGGTCCCTGCTGGGAGACCGCTTTTCGGGGCTTCCGCAACGGCGACTTCACCCGCCCGAGTTGTGGGTTGAAGATTACCTGGAGCAGGGCCTTACATCATCGCCCCGCGCGGCTTGGAATGGCTGCGGTACTTTACTAGCACCCGCCGGGGGCTCCAACAACAAGACCCGGAGCACGGCCTTGCATCACCCAGCGCGGCGTAAATGGCCGCGGGACAATTACCATCGCCCGCCGGGGGCTTTGACTCTGACACATCGGGAGGGGAATGGGGAGAGCAGGGGAGAGATAAGTCTTTGCCTTCCATCACAGCGAGGAGGAGATGCGCTGTGATGGATGTTTGTGTAAATTGTGTTGTGTCTTGGTTCTTTCTTGTGTGTATGACTGCAGAAACAACATTTCGTTTGAACCTCAATGGGGTTCAAATGACAAATAAATTGTATTGTATTGTATTGTAGCTGAGGTTCTTCTAATCACCGTTTTATAAAGCCTTGTCTCTCTACATTAAAAATGTGTTGGACTTCACATGCTTTTTTTTTTTAAGCCTTTACAGGAAATTCTACACAAATGTTCCCTGCTCTCTCTGTTTCTGCATTCAATTCAAAATACTATCATTTTCATAAAATTGTGTTTTCATATTCATTCTAACAATAAATCTCTCTTTAAAGTGTTGGTGAATTTCATTTGACATATGTTTATCCATTTCACCAGTCTATATCCATGTCTTTCTAATGCCAATTATTATTGTCTTCATTGTTTATTACATGCCCAAATGTAGTCTCAATTATTTCCAGATCATTAAAATGAATCAAAAACAACAGTGTCCCCGTTACTGACCCACAGGGAACATCAAAGCACACCTTTTTTGTGTCTGAAAAACAATAGTTCACAACTACTCTCTGATTTCTATACCCTAGACAATTTTGTATCCATGCTGCCACATGCCTTTAATTACTTGGGTATTAATTTTAGTAGGTTTATTTTACCATAATTTACCATTGTAAATCCAAATATCAGCCCTTTACAGTATTTCATCAAAGATCTTAATCCAAAATCACATCCCAATTCTGGTCTTTAAAATTTACAATACTACCAACTTTAGGCTGCAGTTGACAGGTTTAATCCTCTCTTTTTTCACATATGGGGGAAAAAGGATCACCAAACATAAAGAAGAGATATAGAAAATTTAAACCTAAACTTCTACTATTGTTCTCCAAAGTTACATCGGACGTATCCCAAAAAGACCAAGTGATTATTGTTCTCCCTTTGACATCATTTAAGCACCTCCTTGTTATCCTACCCAATACTGTAACCACCTCCTCCATTAGCAATATTCTCTTCTCTACTTAAGACAGATGCAACATGCTTGGTTGGCACATTAGCAACACTTTCTGCCTCCATTACAATATCTTATATGTTGTCCCTAATTGTTTCCTCTGTTCCATTGACTAACTTTTATGCTCTGCGTGTTGTTAAAAGATTCTGATTTCATGCCAATCTCCCTTATGCCAATTCTGCCCTGTTTGATTCATTTTTAAATCTTCTCAGTACATTTTATTTTTGTGGTCCCATCAATTTTAATATTATGAAATACATACATGCAGTGTGCATTACAAACATTTACTTCAAAAACCACAGTGAACACACTTCACCTCCAGAAAAAAAAAATTACTTGAATATATTTTAACCACCAATAAAGCAATTTGACAATTTTTTGGTGAATGTTAACTGTTATAGTTAGAGGATAAATGTGTTCTTAACATTTTGGAAAAAAAAAAGTGTGAATAATTTTTCAAAATGAAACATCTCCATTTTATATAATTATCACCTTCCTTATTAGATTACCACCCCACATTCCCACGGAGAATTTTAAGTGTTAATATATGGGATAAAATGTGTTAATGGAGAGGGGCAGAATTCATTTCCAACATATGTAAGTTTTGCAATGAACAGATGATTTCCTATATGTTAAATCACACAGAATCTTTCTAATTATTATTTTCTCAGTAAAAGCACAATATGAAGTTTGAAATACTGCAGAATTTCTGCCATTTTAGCACAAGAATGAATTGTGAAAGGAAACTCATAATGATTCTGTTTATTCCTATCCCCCTCACTTAAATAAGGATTGTTGTTAAGAATGGCATGAGTCATTTATTATGAATAGTTTCCAAGCACTTCCAGGACAAACTCACAATACCAATCCTCAGAAAAGGACTCAAGTTTATAAAGATTTATACTGGGAATGTAATCTCTGTGATTGTAATTGATTTTCAATATTTGTTTCAAATACTTTTCAAATATTTGTTTTATTTGCTTTCTCTTTACCTCAGAATAAAACAATCCAGCTACTCTATCAAAATGATTTCGTATCCTGGCCGTTTGTATCAACAAGATTGTTAGATTGCTGCCAATTCTTGTGTAGTGGATTGGTGCCTATGTAAGCTGAATTGAGAGAAAGCCTAATGTTATTTTATTCATGACAGCCATGATGGAGAACATCATCTGTTCATTTCTATTTGAGCTGAATGATAGAATACAGGTCACAGAGTTAAAAGGATGATGCTTCAATGTGTTGTACCAGTTCCTAAACCATTCTTCTAACAAGCAACAGTTGGCACCAAAACAGATGAACATCAGCGTACGTTATTCATACTGTAGTGAAAAGTAAATCTTAGTTTCTACAAACTGGGTACATTGACCAATGAAGGTTTAACAAGTAAAATTCCCCATTAAACAAAACTATAATCCAGAAAATCTATTTTCAAGAGTAATTTAAAGAAACTTCAGAAAATTAGAGAGTAAGTCTGTTTTTGAAAAACGTGATGTCTTTCTTTCAAATAAAGATATACAGGTACTAGAAACTTTCCTCTGGGAAGGAAAATTGCAAGACAACTAAATGGAATAATTGATCCTGAAGCAATTAATCGCCACCAACAATTCTTAACAAGCTCCAGATGGAGTCACACTTTCATCATTATCCTTTCCCCACTTGCCCTGAACCAGACAGCTTATAATTTCTGTTTTCTAAGCAGGGTGCAGACTGCATAGCTTCTTCATTAAAAAGCATTTTCACTGACAGTAATTTTTTTGCTCTCTACCCTCTCTCACCCATTCTAATTTATCTGAATTAGTCTGAAGAAGGGTCACGACCCAAAACATCGGCCATTCCTTTTCTCCAGAGATGCTGCCTCACCCACTGAGTTACTCCAACATTTTGTGTCCACCTAATTTATCTCAGTATTTTTCTGAAAACCTCATGCATGTAGTTTCCCCTCACCAGACTTTACTATTTCTCCACATGTATGCTGGTACCCTTCTCCACCAATCTCCTCCTACCACCTAAAGGCTCCCAAATCTTCAGAAACCCCAATCACCTTTGACCACCATTAATATCAGTCCGTCCAGAGCCAGACTTTTACGCTCTGGAATATCCTCTCAAAAAAACTAAATTTTCTTAGAATTTCTTGGACCACTGAGGCTTTTGGGTGCTGCTCCCCAAATATCTTCCATTGACAGCCTTTATGTTTTGATTATGCCTCCGTGAAGTGTTTTGGGACATTTTTCACTACGTAAACATAAGCTGCTTCTGAATCCCTAACCAATATCCAGCTCCTAATTAATAATTAACCTCCCTATAACAAATTGCTTGTTAAATCACAAAAAAACAAAAAACAGACTCAAAGCAGGATTTTGTTGTTTCATAGCAGTCCACTAATTAATTAGGAAGGACGAATAGAGATTCACCATTGAATGAGGTCACCAGGCTGCCTGCAAATACATTCAACAATGCAAATATGTGAGTATTATTTTTTTTTAAAATTCCTAAAATGTATTTTTATTTTTAATTCCTGGGCGTTTTTTTTTTTACAAAGTCAACTTAACTGATGAATAATATAAACATAACAAGGAGCAGAAATGTTAACAATTGTAGTCTTATGATATAATTAACTAAATTCATAAGTTTGCAGAGGACACAAAGATTGGTGGTGTTGTGGACAGTGGTAGAATGTTAAGGCAGTGAAAAAGCAGGATGTAGATTGGTTACAGATATGGCCGAAGAAATGACAGATGGAGTTCAATTGTGAGGTGTTGCATTTTGGGACGTCTAGTGTAAGGGGAATGTATAGTTAATGGTAGGATCCTTGACAGCATTGAGGTACAGAGTGATTGTGGGCTCCAAGTCCACAGCTCTCTAAAACTAGCAACACGAGTGGATAGAGTGGTAAAGAAAGCATATGGGTGCTTACATTCAGGGTATTGAGTATAAGAATCAGTCAGTCATATTGCATCTATGCAAAACTTTGGTTAGGCCACATTTGGAGTATTGTGTGCAGATCTGGTCGTCCCATTACAGGAATAATGTGGAGGGTTTGGGGAGGGTGCAGAAAAGGATGCTGCCTGGATTAGAGAGTATTAGCTATAATGATAGGTTGGACAAACTTGTTTTCTTTGGAGTGTTAGATGTTGAGTGGGAGACCCGATGAAAGTTTGTGAAATTATGGGAGGCATAGAAAGGGTAGACAGTCAGAAGATCAGTCAGACACAAAAAGCTGGTGTAGCTCAGCGGGACAGGCAGCATCTCTGGAGAGAAGGAAAGGGTGACGTTTCAGGTCGAGATCCTTCTTCAGTCAGAACCTTTTTATCTGGCTGGAAATGTCAAATACTATAGGGCATAGCTTTTAGGAGAGAGGGAGAAAATTTTGAAGATGTGTGGGGCAAGGTTTTATTCCACAAAAAGGGGTGGCAGGTGCCTGGAACACACTGCCAAGAATGATGGTGGAAGTAGATACGATCTTGGCGTTAAAGAGTCTTTTAGATAAACACAGGGAATGGTGACATATGGATCATGTGCAAGCAGAAGGAAATTACTTTTCACATTATGTTCGGTACAGACATCATGGTCCAAAGATCCTATCCCTGTGCTGTTCTGTTCTGTGTTCTTTGTAAAAAGTACTGATAATCTATTCACCAGACTGGGTGATCAAACCTGCCGACAAGGGAGGTGCCGTGGTAGTCTGGCGCGGTGATCTCTACAAGGCTGAGGCCACTCGCCAACTCTCAGACACCTCCTCCTACTTATCCTTGGACCATGATCCCACAGATGAGCGCCAGGCCACTATCTCTAGCACTATCACGGACTAAATCACTTCCGGCACCCTGCCCTCCCAAGCCTCCAACCTCAATGTTCCCCAGCCCCGCACGAGGCGTACCAGGGCCCTATCACCAAACTCTACCTCCGCTACATCGACGACTGCATTGGTGCTACCTCCTGCACCCACACACAACTCACTGACTTCATCCATTTCACCACTAACTTCCATCCAACACTCAAATACACCTGGACCATTTCCGACATTTCCCTACCATTTCTAGTCCTCACTATCTCCATCGCAGGCGATAGACTACTCACCGACATCCACTATAAACCCACTGACTCCCATGGCTATCTGGACTACAGTTCTTCCCACCCTGCTTCCTGTAAGGACTCCATCCCCTACTCCCAGTTCCTCCGTCTACACTGCATCTGCACCCAGGATGAGGTGTTCCACACCAGGGCATCGGAGATGTCCTCATTCTTCAGGGAACGGGGGTTCCCCTCTTCTACTATAGATGAGGCTCTCACCAGGGTCTCTTCTATACCCCGTAACTTTGCTCTCACTCCCCATCCCCCCCACTCGTAACAAGGGCAGAGTCCCCCTTGTCATCACCTCCCACCCTACCAGCCGTCACATACAACAAATAATCCTCTGACATTTTCGTCACCTCCAATGGGATCCCATCACCGGCCACACCTTCCCATCTCCTCCCCTGTCTGCTTTCCGCAGAGACCGCTCCCTCCGTAAATCCCTGGTCAATTTGTCCCTTCCCACCCATACCACCCCCTCTCGCGGCATTTTCCCTTGCAACCGCAGGAAATGCTACACTTGTCGCTTTACCTCCCCCCTTCACTCCATTCAAGGACCCAAGCAGTCTTTCCAGGTGCAGCAGAGGTTCACCTGCACCTCCTCCAACCTCATTTATTGCATCCGCTGCTCTAGGTGTCTGCTGCTCTACATCGGTGAGACCAAGCGTAGGCTTAGCGAACGCTTCGCCCAACACCTCTGCTCATTTCGCATTAACCTACCTGATTTCCCGGTGGCTCAGCACTTTAACTCCCCCTCCCATTCCGAATCCGACCTTTCTGTCCTGGGCCTCCTCCATGGCCAGAGTGAGGACCACCGTAAATTGGGGGAGCCGCACCTCATATTTCGCTTGAGCAGTTTACACCCCAGCGGTATGAACATTGACTTATCTAATTTCAGGTAGTCCCTGCTTTCTCCTCCCCTTCTCAGCTCTCCCTCAGCCCACTGTCTCCGCCTCTTCCTTTCTTCTTCCCGCCCCAACCCCCCCCAACCTTACATCAGTCTGAAGAAGGGTCTCAACCCAAAACGTTGCCTGTTTCCTTCGCTCCATAGATGTGCCTAACCTGCTGAGTTTCTCCAGCATTTTTGTCTACCTTCGATTTTCCAGCATCTGCAGTTCCTTCTTAAACGATAATCGATTCAGTATACTTCACAAAGATAAAATGTAATTTATGAATTGTTTTGAGTAAAATTGCAATAGTATACAATTTGTCTTTTGGAAATTATTCACCATGAGCTCTGCTTCTAGGAATTTTGGTTGCACGGCCCTGCATCCAGCTTGCATTAAGTTTGTTTGACAATTCATGTAAGTGGCCATAGGTAAAAGAAATAGATCAATGTACAGAAGAACTCAGCATCTTTTGATGTTTGACTAGGTTGAAGAAACCCTACAAATTCAGGTTATTGCTACATTACTTCCACAATTGCGGAGCACAACATACACTTTCAAAATTGTGCAATGACAATATAGATTAAAGATTCTGGTTTTGCACTGCATCATCTTCATCCTCATTTCAGTTTAGAATCTGTATAATAGCGGTAACAGAATAATTTGAATACCTTCAAAACTAATGAACAAACATCTTTTGGGAAAAATGCACTCTGAGGCAGCTCCTGGCAGTCAGCCAATTTGCAGAAGATTTAACCTTAAAGGCTCCTAATAAATAGAGGCGATAAATGAAGAGGCAGGTTGCAGTGGTTATTAGATGAAACACAAATCAACAAGCAAATTAAGGACAGTGAATGAGTGTTGTGGAGCATGCTAATCAAGTTGTACATTGTAAAGTGGACTGGTGAAACATTGTAGTGGTGACTCAATTGTTATCTATTTCCAACTATGCTTGCTCCTCTCCTCCCAATCCCTCCTTCAATATATAATGATTTGGGAGTTGGATGACCTCAGGGTGAATTGGGCAAAAAAAAGCTCAACTGCCACTGTCAAGTGGTAGAAAGAACTGCAGATGCTTGTTTACACCGAAGATAGACACAAAATGTTGGAGTAACTCAGCGGTCAGGCAGCATCTCTGGAGAAAAGGAATAGGTGACGTTTCGGGTTGAGACCCTTCATCAGATTACTCCAGCATTTTACTTCTATATTCACTGTTAAGTGGTAGCTGATGTGACTTCAGTATACAGGAAATAGATTAAAAACAACAGTCACTCCCAGTAAGGATCTTCAGAAGATCGCAGCTTCACTAGAGCAGAATTCTTCCTCAAGTTACTCCCCATTAACACTTGAAACTAGATATCATCAAATCAATTTTGCTCGCCTTCGTGACCATCCACAATTATAATGTTCCTCGACCTTTTGTATTAAGCAAATTGGTGATAGGCATAATCGTTTACTTGCTCGTCCAGTCACACAAGGTAAGAAGCAATTCTTAAGACTGGCAGAAGAGAGCACAGGAAATTTGTTACAAAGTTACATTTCACATTAAAACTACCACCTCTTGTGTTTCCTCTTGAAAATAAACAACATTCCCTTTAATTAAAAATACATTAACATTGTTATGGATTCCAAATTTAAAGCAAACTCCGTTTAGTCCTATAAACTCTATCAAAGCTATAAATAGAAAACAATAGAAAAGTAATATGAAAAATCTGGCCTATATACCCAGAGTATCGACAACAGATTACTTACTATACAATAAAAATATTTTACAAGTACAAAGACATATTTGAATGCAATGGTGTTAAAGCATTAACATGATCATGAAACAACTATATCTGCTGCACTTAATATCAATTTAGAGATTTAGATTTTAGACAATAGGTGCAGGAGTAGGCAATTCGGCCCTTCGAGCCAGCACTGCCATTCAATGTGATCATGGCTGATCATCCCAAATCAGTACCCCGTTCCTGCCATCTCCCCATATCCCCTGACTCCGTTATCTTTAAGAGCCCTATCTAGCTCTCTCTTGAAAGTATCAAGAAAAGTATCTTGAAAGTATCAACTCTCTTGAAAATTTTGGGCAACATAATAACATAATGGGCAACATAAAGCTCTCACCAGAGCTCAAGTGAGGCACCTACCTAAATTCAGCAGCTGCTAAATCCAGGGGAACTTCATCAGGTCGGAAAAAGCTGTGGCAGTTGACTGAGTGCTGAAGTTCGGGACTCATTGTTTTAGAAACATCGTAATAATGGCCAAATCTTGAGGAGGATGTCAAAGCTGTCTGTCAAGTGAAGAGCAACACTTTAGAAGTCATGTGGAAATCATTCAAAATGTAGTGAATTGAATGTGAGGGAAATATCATGATGGAATATTTAGAAGCACATTTTTAGCTTGCCATTGTATAAATGCTAATACTCCATTATGTTGAATATTGGTTTCACAATATCAGAACCACAAAAAAACTAATAATCATTATAGTAATCATGGCAATGTAGAACAGTTACTGGTTTTACTTGACATTGCTTTGCATTGGGTTGAGACCAGAAATGGTGATATTCTGGGTGGAATTAGCAGAACTCTGTCTGCCAGAGCAGAAAATGCAAATTATGTCACTGAACTGAGGATTGTCATACACAACTGCCAAACACGATGGGTGTAATTTTAGAAGATGTCATTCTTGCCTGAAAGAGAATACTGTGGGTTCACAGCCTGCTCCCTAGATATACGGTAAGCAAAAAAATCTGGATTAAACTGGCCAAGAAAAGATTTTCTAAATTAGAAATGAAAGGAAGCTGGTCTGCCCCTTCAGGTGAATGAAAAATATTCTGCAGCACTATTCGGAATGAATTCAGAGAGTTTGAACAATTTAGATAGCCAATCCTCACCTGTCGTAAGTTTATGGCACCTCCTGGTGCACCAATTAACTCTCACCTATCCGACAGTATTTCATGATTACACCACAGAAACAACTTCATTGGCTGCAAAGCAATCTTGGAAATGTTATAAGGTTGTGAAATATGCAATATAAATGTAAGAGCTTCCTTGAATCCAGTTCACCCATTGGCAGAAGTGTGGGCAGAGATTAGACGCAATCCTGTGTAGGTGAATAAACCAGTGGAACTTGCTGTCCTGCATCTCAAATGCAACAAAACAAGATGGGTTACGGATGTGACTCGGCCCTGAGCAGCAAGAGAGCTTCTTAAAGCAACTGGCATAAGTCTTCAAAAATAAAATCACAAAACCTAATAGTTGGTTGTGTCGGATATTCAGAGTTTTAAGACAGAAATCGTACATTAGGCGACAAGCAATGTTTTGTATCAATTGATATGTATTGTTTTAAGTGTTTCAAGTAAAAATAATGTGAAAGAGAAATAAGTAACTACTTTAATGGTAATTCTACCAGTAGATTCTACTAGTAGGTTCTGAATAACATTATCTTCTGAATTCATACTTATTTCTTCACTATTGCAGTATCAATACAGAACATACATCCATGCTTTTCAGCAAGAAATGCTGTTATATACAACCCGGCAGAGTGAACTTATTGACTTATTGTAGTGCAAGCTCTGAAAACAAATTATATTGCAGTTGTCCTTTGGGCTGTATAATCTGGCCTTTATCTGGATTACCCATCACAATGTTTTTATTGCATTCTCTGCTAGAACTCATCTTTTCATTGTGTACATCCTAGTCTCCTCAACATTTTAGCAAGGCCCTGACTAACTGAACCTTGATCTGATGTCTTCATTCAGGAAAGCACCAGGTAGTCTATTTCAGATGCAAATCCTCACTGAGGCCCCAGTAGTGATTTCTAAGACAGCAAAGAGAAGAAACAACATTTCCAGGACCCACTCAGAGGATCCCAGGGCACACTGATGTCCTTAATCCACAACACTATATGGATTAAGGTGGAGGATAACTCTCTTTTTTTAAATTCACAATAAAGAGCACCGCTTCTACAAGCTGGGTGGGGACAGAACTTACTATAATAAAACAGTATGTAATAAAAGCATGTTCTGTGTTGGAGAATTGTGAATGGGCCTCACTTTACAAATTCCCAGGCCCTGTGGGAAGCTTGCCAAGGCCTACCTGAAATAACTAACTGCGAGTAATCTGGCTTAGTTGAACGGCTACGGCAAAGCTTTTCTTTGCTTAGAAGTTGCAAGGTTGATAAATTTATTATTAAAGGCAGTACAACTTGTGCTTGTCCCCCTCTGCTTCAGCATGGAAAGACTGGAAGAGAGGAACAGGCAGTAGCTGTCAGATAGCAGACTGCTGGCTTTCAGTCTACTGTCTGCTGCTAAATGTTTCTAATTGCAACACTAATGTGTTAGAAATCTCAGATTCAAGATGAACCTAGGCAGAAAATTGATTTCATGCTGTGACAGCTTATATATTGCCCCAAGTACACAAACATGTCATTGAGAAGCTTTTGCATCCCACAATTTTGTTTACAGATGAATTGCAGTTACTTTAGTAACCTGAGATAAAAGGACTTTTTTGGTTTTTAAGAGCGCCTGCAGAGTAGGCTACTAGTGGATGTTTCTGCCTGCATTATGGAGCCATCTGCAAGATAACAGTACAGCGCCTTTGCAATAAATGCCAATGAATCATTCACGTTTCAAGAGCTTATTTAAATTTTAAACCTGACATTGCTTCTGATTTGTGCAACTATCTGTAGAAATAACTGGGACTTACAAGCGTGGGAGAACTAGCTGGTGGGCCTTAAGGGGGCTAGAGCCTGCGGTCATTTTATGTCACTAGTACGTTATCTTCACAATGATTAGATTGCTATGACAATGAAGCTGATACATTCTCAAGTGCTTTCTTTACTCATTTAGCACATGGATAAGCAAGTCAATTGCTTGATTCAGTGCTTTCCAATTGACAGATCATACTACCTCTGTCAAATCTTGTTCAACCATATTTGATTCAGTAGCAGGTTTCGTGGTCTTGTGGCAGTACATGGATTTTAGATGGAATAAATACAAACTAATATGCCTTTCACATTTTAACCCCATGACTTGTGTCCGAAAAACCTCCATGAGGTATTTTTTTTAAATACCAGGAAAAAAAATACTTATATTTGCCAGAAAAAAATTAAAAAATGAAGACTCGCCAGTACATATCTGGCAAAACATTAGACACAATTATGTATTGAAGTAGTAAAAAGTAATATTTTTAAATGAAACAGTTAGATGTGGGCTGGGCAAAGTTTATTATGAAGTGGGTAAAGATATAAACCATTTAGGTTGAAATCTTTACGTAATCTCGAGCACTGTGAAACACCAAAGATCTAGTTTCAAAGTTGAAAAATATAATGACACAATAATCTCATAATCACTGTAAAATCTAATACATATTTTTGAGGTGACATCAGGCAGTTCCACTCCATGGAAAAAAGTACGGATGGTGAAGGGAAAGCATGATGTAAAATTGAGAGGCATTTCTGAGAAGCACTGAGACAAAGTCAAACACTTTTCTTTAGATTATTAAGGATCCTGTGACAATTCAGTGTAAAACATTTCTCTGTTAATTGTATTGATTGTTTTGAAGTGAACTTCATGTATTCAATTATTTGCAATAGCCTTGTGGAAACACCCAGCATCCTTCGAGTTAAGATAAGAGTGCTTCAGTGGTTAATAAACCTTTTAAAAAATAAACTTATTCACTTAAAAACTTAGATGAAACATTTTATTTTAATTTTATAACATGCTGCTATATTAATAGGTCTGAACAAAGCAGATTATTTAGTTGGTATGCTTTATTTGATAATACACCAAGAAACCAAAAGCAATTTACATTTGAATAGAGCTTGTAGAAGCAGTACTCCTCTGCTAAATATGTACCAGTAATTTCACACTGTGAAATGGACTAAAGCCAGCACAAAGCAGGGATGAAATGTGATTTTGAAGATAAATTATGCTTGCCCTAGCCCTTCTTGCACTGTATTTTTGAACATTTTTAAAAGTTGTGTTTTATTCTCCACCAGCCCCCAGAGAATGGACATATAATGGCTTTTAGTATCCTGATCTTTGACCTTGGAAGAATGCTTACCAATGTACAACCTGGTTTATTAAATCTTATTAACACAACAATGCCTTGTAAAGTGAATTTAAATTATTAATTCAAGTATGTGGAATACATTAACACAGTGTCTCATTCTGTTCCAGCCTGAAAAGGGGCCGGTTTGCTGCCACATTAAAGTTGGAAAGAAAGGCATCCACATTCACTTACTTGTCTCATGATTATTTCTAGTCGAGCTTCTCAATATGTGGAAGATGGTATTTGCCAGGGATTGTTTCCTTTCACCCGACTGATCACAGTTTTTTTTAATGGGTGGGGAGGGAGCAAAGTAGTTGAGGAAATTTGAAGATGTTGGGAGGGTTGGTTCGAAAATGTATGGAACAGCAGCAGTGGGAATGATTCTATAAGATTAACAGTTTTTCATATAGGTCATGTGGAATTGGCAGTTTTCATTATTTGTGTATAGCTCTAACATTAGCAATAACAATTCCCACTTACGATCTACTGACTGAGTATACAATTGAAGTAGCTTAAATCAAAAGTTTCAATAGAAAATACGAAACAATCTCTCTAAAAGTTACCCAAAATCCACAAAGTGCTTCAGTCAGGGAAAGATGGTACAGGTGCACAACCTTTTATCCGAAATTCCAAATAACGAAAAGCTCCGAATAACGGACATTTTTTCGGTCCTTGAAGAAAGGTCCTTGAAGACGTTCCCCGAGGGCGGCCCGCAGAGGTGACAGCGGAACCTCCGGTCGGTCCTCCAACAAAGGGGAACTAAATCCCCATTCATAAAAGAGAAGGTGAGAGTATATTGGGTGAGTGTATATTGCGCGGGAGGGTAGGAATCATTGTAAATCATTGCTTAAATGTTAGTCAGTTAGTTTGGAGGGCTTTTGGGGGGAACTTTAATTCTTAGTCCCCTACCTGGTCGGAGAAGCGGGAAGCGGGCAATGCCTTACCGGGTCGCCGTGCAGTAAGCTCTGGACCGCTGTGCCGCGGCTCCCAACATCGTGGAGCTGGGGTTGTGGCCGGCTGCGCTGGATTTGGATTTGTAGCGCCGTGCAGCCAGGGGTAGAGTTCGCCGTGGTCGGAGCTACAACCGGCGCCGCCCGTGGCCAGACCACCGCAGGCCCAGCTCCACGATGTTGGGAGTCGGCGACCACAGCGGTCCGGGCTGCGGTGGTCCAGCCACGGGCGGTGCCGGTTGTAGCTCCGACCACGGTGAACTCTACCCCTGGCTGCGCGGCGCTACAAATCCAAATCCAGCTCGGCCGGACACCCGCAGCCCCAGCTCTGTCAGTGGGAGCCGCGGCACAGTACTGCACGGCGACCAGGAAAGGCATTGCCCGCTCCCCGCCTCTCTGACCAGGTAGGGGACTAAGAATTAAAGTTCCCCCCTTCACCCCCACCACATAAAATCCCTCCAAACTAACTGACTAACATTTAAGCAATGATTTACAATGATTCCCCGGTCTCCAGGGAGGAGGCAGCCGCTCCAGACTTTCCAAGCCGCCAGCGCTACCTACCTAATCTACGCTAAAAATCTTCCATTCCGAAACCCGAAAAATTCCGATATCCGAAATGTGTCTGGTCCCAAGGCTCTCGGATAAAAGGTTGTGCACCTGTATTTCTCTTTAAAATTAATCAGAACAAAGAATCAATCGCAGAAAAGCACAAGAGAGGATGCAGAAGAGATTCCCAAAGATATTGTGAGGGTTGTAGAATTTTAGTGCAGATGAGACTGATTTATTATTTATTTCAATTGAGGTACATAAAATAAAAGGCTTTGACAGAGAAAATAGTGAGGATCTGTGTCTATTTACTGAGATTGAAAGCTTGGGTGCACGGTAGATGGACCGGGGAGGAAAAACCACCCAAAGAATGATAAGGGTCAGGAACCTACTGCCTGAAAGGGTGGTAGAGCTTGAAACCTTCAATTTGTTTAAAATGATGGAATTTATAATTAAATTAGTGAACAAATCAGATCTGAATAGTCATAAGTTTTGGGGTATTTTCACATGTTGGGCCTGGGGTAATGGCATATCTTTTGTGGGAAGGAACTGCAGATGTTGGTTTAAACTGAAGAAAGACACAAAATGCTGGAGTAACACAGCGGGACAGGCAGCATCTCAGGCGAGAAGGAATAGGTGACAATTCGGGTCGAGACCCTTATCCTGTTGACTCAATTAACAACACCTTTTGATTTCTTTCATTTGCTCATTGTTTAAAGAAATCAAAACTGTACCTGTACTACTGGCAAGTTTTGGTATCGCCATGCTATTGACATGGAATCTTGGAGTCCGGCGGCAGAAGTGATATCCGCCAAATTGTCCTCTGTCTCTTTGTTAGATTCTTTAATCTCTATCACATCATCGAGCAGAGGGGCAGGAAGCTCCTATTAATTCCGAAAATGAAAGAAGATTTAAAAAAATCACAATATTTGTTGCAAAACACATATAAACCAAACTTATCTATATTAAATACATTGGAAAATTCAATACAATTTCAATATAATTTGAAAATCTCCAGGGGAGGGGCAATCTTCCAAAATAAAGGTAATCTTTTTCGCAACCTGAAATATGATAGAAGAACGTGAATAAAGTTGAAAAAAATCTCAATAAGGTCAGTCAAATTTAATCTCATTACTGAAAGGTCTAGGAATGTAATGTGAATTAGAAACATTCATAAATGAAGTAATTCAAGGATTTAACATATTCACTCTTGCTTTAGTCCTCAGTCTAATCTATAAATATATAAAACTAGACAGTGAACTGCATTTCCGAATTTTGGAGAGAAAAACTTTGCATTGGTTTAATCTACTGCATTCTTCAATTTCAAAGAGTCTTAAAAAAAGTTTCCGTGCCCTGAAATTCAGTAAAACAAAACATTGTCAATAGAAGCCATTGCCTTCAAAATAGCACAATTTAACACCTGCAATGTTTTCAGGCAGTGTTGTCTTCATTAACCTTGATTATCCAATGCCAATCAGTGATCCTTACAGATCATTTTGCTGGCAAAGATCATTAGGATAATTCCTGTTTAAACATTCACCTAACTCCCAGGGCTGTCTATTGTTTCAGCTTTTGCTACTGACATAATCAGTGGCACCTGTTGCTGTACCCTTGTACTGCACCAGAACAAACCAACGCATACAGCAAACAAATCTCAAGAGCGAATTAACTATTTCTCACCAGTCAACTTCAATATAACAACAAGATGAATCCAGTACCCCTCTGACAATGTAGCTCCTGCATCCTAATGCTCCAATAACACTATAATAATTTCCAATGTACATCAACTTCAATGTGCTTACATATTCATCTACTCCAACATTATAGCTATTTGACTATATTCTCTTAAAATTAATGGCACAGCCATGTTAGATGAAAAATGGATCCAAATGCGCTCACTCAAAATGTAAAAAAAAAAAAGATTTTCATAACAAATGTAATTCTTTGGGTTGGGTTTTTTTTTTTAATAACAAAGCTCACTGCAAAGTACTTTTACAAAGTACAAAACAGAAAATGCTGGACAGACTCAGCATGTCAGAGAACACAAAACAACATTTCAGGCTGCTAAACTTTTTTTTAACATTACCTCTACTTCCCTGTCAACATATACTGCGTGAATTGCTGAACATTTCCAGAAAATGTTGTTTCATTTCAGATTTTCAGCATTTGCAGTTGGATTTAGGAAAATATTCAGGTCTTAGCTGAAATTTATTCTTGACAAAGTACATTGCTCAGTCTGGAATATAATTTACTGAATCTTATTTAATGACATTTATAAGATCTAACTGTTGATCTTAGCCTGACTGATATATGGCTGTTGACTTAATTTTGCACTTACTTTCCTGTACAAATCTTTCACAACTAAATCTATTTATTAAATGGCCCATCTGAATTCCTTCATTAGCCTTCTTTGTTTTTACAGGAAAGAAATGCACCACTACTGATACATGACCCTTCTTACAAGTAAAATTCTCCAGAGCCTAATAAAACTTAAAATACCCCACAATTAACGAGGCTTAACCTCACACCCTTCTAAGCTACCTTAATTGCTTGCGAATTAAGTGAAATAAAGACATTGCATACCACTCTACTCCATTTACAATAAAGGAGAAAAGATTATATTATGTCGCAGTTAAACTTCGATCACTGGCTTATGAGTGGGGTAATTCATAATTCTTAAACAGCACTACTGAGAAAAGAACTTTGATCTTCAGTCACACACAGCTTTTCAGCAAAGTAATGAATGAAAGACCTTTAAACATCAGTTGATCTGCATGATAATCTTAGCATGGCATTAGCAGCTAATTTATTAAAAATCAAACAAGGAGTTGGATTTCTATAAAGGTAAATTCAGCAAGTATATGCTTGCATTTCCTGAAATATAATTCATTGAAACATTGTGTTAGTGTGTAACCAACTCTATGAATTTTCCCTACCCCCAAAAGATATCCATCAAGAACAAAATAAAAATCTAATTCTGCTATCAGCTTTTTTCATTATAAACACCAATAATTTCATTCCAGAATTATTACATTCTTACATTAGTTCAGAAATCAGAGTTCAAATTCCACTATGACTGTTGGGGAATTTAAATATACTTTATGTGAAATGTTTCTTAAAATATTGTCAGGGTAACTGAAATAATCGTAAATTTGTTACAGTGAAGTAATACTCTTTTTCAAACGATGGAGCACTTGTGGCACAGCACAGAGAAGTTATTGACTATAAAAAAATGTTCTATTCCTGATACTTTGTTAAATACAAGATTAAAACCAGATTGACCACTCAATATGAATATCAGATTTGGACACAAGAGACACAATAAGCCCAGCCGGCACACAAGATACTTCAGATGCTGGAATCTGGAGCGAAAAACATACTGCTGGCGGAACTCGTTTTTTATCAAGCAAAATCAATCTTGTTTTGACATCTGGTAATTTGTGCCTGAATTTGGTGAGATAACCCACAAACCAGATAGAAGAACATACCAATTCATGGGCCGCGGAACCAGGGGTGCTGCAGCCCCCCCACCTTTTTGGCTAGACATCTTTCAATGTCTCCGGATTTGGGATGCGCTGCTATGCTCTGAGCAACCTGGTCGTGGGTGTTGGAGAGCCGGGGTGGAAGGAGGGATGGAAGCAGAAGCGGCGGCGGGGGCAGATGCGTACGGGGAGCCGGGGCTGGTGAGTGTTTGGCGGGCTGGCTAGTCGCTCACCGCAGCTCCGGCCATGGAGCAGCCTCAGTGCAAGAGTCGGAGGCGTCGGAAGCGTTGCACCGCTGCCGTGAGAGTCTCTGTGCCGAATTCACCCTGGTGAGCGGCATGGACCAGGCTGCGGCTCGGTGCATCCTAGAGGACAACCAGGGGCTGCTGGAAGTAGGTACCAAGCACTAGGTGGAAGCGGTGGAAGATAGTGGCCTTCAAATGGGGGTGGTTGGAGAGAGCATCCTGCTAGATTTTCACTTACTGTAACTGCAGGAAAAATGTTCCCAATGTTGGGGGAGTCCAAAACCAGGGGTCACAGTTTAAGAATAAGGGGTTGGCCATTTACAAGGGGTTGGACGACAGATGGCACAATGGGCTAAGTGTTCGGCTGGCAACCGGAAGGTAGCTGGTTCGAATCCCGCTTGGAGTGCATACTGTCGTTGTGTCCTTGGGCAAGACACTTCACCCACCTTTGCCTGTGTGTGTCCTTGGGCAAGACACTTCACCCACCTTTGCCTGTGTGTGTGGATGTAATTATGTGAAGCACTTTGGTGTCAATGCAAGTTGACTAAAAATGCGCTATATAAATAAATAAATAAATAAATAAATAAAATTTAGGACTGAGATGAGGACAAACGTTCTCCACCCAGAGAGTTGTGAATCTGTGGAATTATCTGCCACAGAAGGCAGTGGAGGCCAATTCACTGGATGTTTTCAAGAGACAGTTACATTTAGCTCTCACCCGCCAACATGTCCCAGCTACACTACCTGCTTTTGGTCCATATCCCTCCAAACCTGTCCTATCCATGTATCAGTCTGTTTCTTAAATGTTGGGATAGTCCCTGCCTCAACTACCTCCTCTGGCAGATTGTTCCATACACCCACCACCCTTTGTGCGGAAAAGGTTACCCCTCAGATTCCTATGAAATCTTTTCCCCTTCGCCTTAAATCGGTCCTCTGGTCCTCGATTTGTACTGTGTTAGCACAGTGTTAGACAATAAAAGCACCAATGAACCACCATTGAACCATTGTGTAGAGTTTGTACGTTTTCCCTGGGACCGCATAGGTTTCCTCCAGGTGCTCTTGTTACCTCCCACAATCCAGACACGTGACAGGTTACTTGGCCTCTGTAAATTGCCCCTTGTGTGAAGGACATAGAACTGTTGTGAACGAATGATCTATGGTTGGTTTGGACTCGGTGGGTCGAAGGGCCTGTTATCACGCTGTATCTCTGAAACTAAAACACTATAAAATGTCAATGCTGTTAAGGGTCGGTATTAATTACGTATTTTTCCCTCATATTTGACCTCCCAAGGAGCAACATCTCACTCTTGTTTGGATTAAACTCCACCTGCCATTTCTCCACCCATTTCTATAGCTGATCTAATTCCTGCTGCATTCTTCGACAGCCTTTTTTACAGTACGCGACCCCAGCAATCTTAGGGTCATCTGCAAACTTATTAACCGACTCGTTTACATTTACATCCAAGTCATTTATACATATATCATAAACAGCAGAGGTCCCAGCACAGATCCCTGCGGAACTCCACCTGTCACAGATCTCCAGCCTGAATATTGTCTCTCAAACACAGCCTGTCTTCTGTCAGTAATCCAGTTATGAATCTATACAATCAAGTCAGTGTTAATCCCGTGCATCTGAATCTTCTGAATCAGCCTACCATGGGGGACTTTATCAAATACAATCCATGTAGACAACATCCTACCTTTATCACATTCACAAAAAACTCGATCAAATTAGTATGACATAAACTGCCACATACAAAGCAACATTGATTGATCTTAATAATCCCATTCTTTTTCAAATGTGAGTAAATCCTATCCCAATAAATACTATTCAATAGTTTCCCTACCTCTGACATGAAGCTCACTGGCATTTAATTCCCTGGATTGTTTCTACTTCCCATCTTAATCAAAGGAACAACATTAACTACTCTTCAGTCCTTCGGGACCTCGCCCGTGGCTAGAGAAGACGCAAAGATCTTTGTCAAAACGCCACAATTTTCTCTCTTACCTCTCTTAATAACCTGGGATGGATTCCATCAAGTCATAGAGATTTATGTTCTTCAAGAGCCCCAACACCTTCTCCTCCTTAATCTCAAACTGCCCTTCCATTCTCAATAGAGATCTCATTGACGTCCATATCTTTCTCCTTGGTGACAACAGATACAAAGTACTTGTTTATTACCCTGCTTCCAGCACAAATTCCCTCCTTTATCCTCTGTGGTCCAACCTTCTCCCCCATCATCCTTTTGTTTGTAGTGCAGTTATAAAAAGCCTTGTGATTTTCTTTAACCCGACTCGCCAGAGCAATTTTGTGGCCTCTTTTGGCCCTTCTAATCATTTGCTCGAGTTATTTCCTCCTTGCTTTATATTTCTTAAATACCCTATCTGATATCATCTTCCTAAACCTTGCATGTGCTTCCTTTCTGACCAAAGTTATGATGTCTGTTCGTCCAAGGTTCCTTTACTGCGTCCTACTTATCCCTCCTCCTTACTGGAACATGCCGGTCCTGAACTTTGATCAACTGGTCTTTAAACGACTCCCACATGTCAAATTTGTACTAACCCAATAACACTTGCTCCCAAAGTATCCTCTCAAGTTCCTGCCTTATAACATAATTTGCCTTACTCCATTTTAGTACCTTTCCACAAGCTCCCTATCAAAAACAATCTTAAAACATATGGAGTTGTGATCACAAAATGCTCTTCCACTTAAATAGCAGTCACATGGCCAGACTCATTTCCCAACACTAGGTCCTGTATGTTGCTTTCTCGGGTTGGACTGTCCACACACTATTTAAAGAAATTCTCCTGGATACATCCAACAAATTCCTCCCCATCTAAGTCTTTCACACTGAGCAAGTTCCAGTGAATATTGGGTAAGTTAAAGTCACCCACAAAGAAAACCCTGTTGCTTTGGCATCATTTGGTAATCTGTCTACATATCTATTCCTCTTTCTCTCCCGATTTCTATTAGGCAGCCAATCTATCCCATTAGAGTGCTTGCACCTTTTTTTATATTTAAACTCAACCTATATCACCTCACCCCTCCAATATGTCTTCTTCGAGTGCCGCCAAGAGCGTCTCCCTGGTTAGTGGAGCAATAGCTCCACCTTTTTTCCCTTCCTTCGCTCACATATGAAACATTGAAACCCTGTCTAGTTGTGTCCCTCTCGCAATCACATTTCTGCAATGGCAACATCATAGCCCTAAGTACTGATCCAGGCTCTAAGTTCATCTGCTTTCCCAATAATACTCCTTGCACTCTCTTACGTAATATTTGAGGTGCAATCTCATCTCTAGAATTGCAGTCAACCAATAATCTGGCATTCCTAATTGCTTGCTGAACCTATTTCAGTGACTTGCGTCCGAGCACACCCGATTGCTCAGAATATTTTCCAGTCTCTCAGCATTTCAATAATATACCAACTTACTATTTTTAACCATCAAAATGGGTCACCTCACATTTTTGCACATTACACTACATCTACTATATCCTCACCAATTCACTTTGTCTGTTTAAATCATCTCTCTGCATTCCCCTCACAACCCACACTGGCAAATAACTCTACATCATCAGCAATCTTGGCTGTCCTAATTAAAATCTTTAAACATTGATTCTGAAAAGTTGGGTCTCCAGCACTGATCTCTGTGGCACCCCACTGCTTCCTTTGTTTGTATTCTCTATTTTCTGTCGCTTAACTAATGGCAAGATATCACCCTTCCTCTCATCCCCAAACTCCCATGCTCTAGTTTTGGTTAATAATCTTTTGTGCTCAGCAAATCAAAGGATTGGATGTCCAAATATACTGCATTTGGATCCTTGACTTCCTCATTCACAGACCACAGTCTGTTCGTATTGGTGGAAATGTGTCAGCCTCGATAACAATCAGCACCTCAAGGCTGCGTGCTCAGCCTCCTGCTGTACTCACTCTGTACTCATGACTGCGTAGCCGGTCATAGTGCGAACTCCATCATCAAGTTCGCTGACGACATCACTGTTGTGGGACGTATCACTGATGGGGATGAGTCAGAGTATAGAAGAGAGATCGAGCGACTGTCCATATGGTGCCAGCACAATAACCTGACCCTCAACACCAGCCAAACCAAGGAACTGACTGTGGACTTTGGAAGGAGTAGGATGGGGACCCACAGTCCCGTTTATATGGTTGAAAGGGTCAAGAGCTTCAAATTCCTGGGCGTGCATATCTCTGAAGATCTTTCCTGGTCAGAGAACTCTGATGCAATTAATAAGAAAGCACATCAGCGCCTCTACTTCCTGAGAAGATTACGGAGTCGGTTTGTACACTCATCTCCCCGCTTTCAGGTAGAAGGTACAGGAGCCTGAAGACTGCAACGACCAGGTTCAGGAAAAGCTACTTCCCCACAGCCATCAGGCTATTAAACTTGGCTCGGACAAAACTCTGAACATTAATAGCCCATTATTTGTTTACTTGCACTTTATCAGTTTATTTATTCATGTGTGTATATATTTATATAATGGTATATGGACGCATTGATCTGTTCTGTAGTCATGCCTTCTATGTTCTGTTGTGCTGAAGCAAAGCAAGAATTTCATTGTCCTATCAGGGACACATGACAATAAAATCTCTTGAATCTTGAATCATTGCCCTCATCATATTTATTTTGCTGGTCACAACCTCAAAAACTAACAGATTTGTCAAACATGATTTCCCATTTCATAAATTGATGGGGATTCTGCTCAATCCTATTATAAGCAGATGGGTTGGTAAGTTTGCTGCTGACACCAACATTGGAGGAGTTGCAGACAGTGAGGAATGTTGTCAGGAGATAAAGTGGGACATAGACCAGCTACAGAAATAGGTGGAGAAATGGCAGCTTGAGTTTAACACGATCACATGTAAGGTGTTGCACTTTGGGAGGTTGAATGTAAGGAGAGTATACAGTTAATGGCAAACCCTTAACAGCATTGACGTGCAGGGGGATCTTGGCGTCCAAGTTCATAGCTTCACTGAAAGAGGGCAGCATACAGCATACAGCAGATCAAGAGGCAACTGCTTGGCTAAAGGACTTTGCATTCGCTAAATAAATAAACTGAAAGAGGCAGCACGAGTTGATAGGGTGGTTAAGGCAGCATATGGTATGCTTGCCTTCATTGCTATGGGCATTTAATATAAAAGTCAGGATAACATAATGCATCTCTACAGGACTTTTGTTTGGCCACATTTATTGGCACACAATTCTGGTTGTCCCATTACAGGAAAAATGTGGAAGCTTTGGAGAAGGAGCAGGGGTTTATCAGAATGCTGATTAGAGAATTGCAGTTACAGGGAGAGGTTGAATAGACTCGAATTGTTTTTTTCTGGAACATCAGTGGTTAAGAGGAGTCTTGATAGAGGTAAAAAAAATTACGAGAGGTATCAATAGTCAGAACCTTATTGCCCAAGGTAGAAATGTCCAACACTAGAGGGCATAGCTATAAAATGAGATGGGGAAAGTTTAATGGAGGTGTGCAGGGGCAGGTTTTTTTTTTTACACAATGAGTGGTAGAGGCCTGGAATGCACTACCAGGGGTGGTTGAAGCAGGTACTATAGTGGTGTTTAAGAGGTTTATGATTGACTGAAAATGCAGGGAAATGGATCGTATTCAGGCAAATAGATCAGTTTAACTTGACATCATGTTTGTGGGTTGTTGTAGGCCGAGGAGCCCGTACCTGTGCTGTACTGTTTTAGTATTAGTTTTAGTTAGCGGGGAAACAGGCCCTTCAGCCCACAGAGTACATGCAGACCAACAATCACCTATACGTCAGTTCTGTTATCCCAGTTTCACATCCTTCATACTAACGGCAATTTACAGAAGTCAAATAATTTACAAACCTGCAAGTCTTTGGAATGTGGGAGGAAATTGGAGCACCCGGAGAAAACCCACGGGGTCACAGGAAGAACGTATAAACACTGTACAGACAGCATCCATAGTCAGGATTGAACCCAGGTCTCTGGTGCTGTGAGGCAGCAGCTCTTTGTCACTGTCCCAGCCCTGTTCTATAATCTATAATTATTATTTTCTTAATGTCCTCTACCACTTAATGATTCTAGCATTTTTCTTGGTACTGATGTCAGGCTAACTGATGTGCAGTTCCCAGTTTTTATCCTTTCTCCTTATATTTGTGATCTTCCAATATGCAAGAATAATAAAGTGGCCATTCTCCATCATGCTATGTTGTACTGTCAGTAGGTTAAATGGAAGATAGACATAAAAAGCAGAAGTAACTCAGCAGATCAGGCACCATTTCTGGAGAAAATGAATAAGTGATGCTTTGGGTTGAGACTCTTCTTCAATCTGAAGAAGGGTCTTGACCCAAAACATCACCTATTTCCTTTCTCCAGAAATGCTGCCTCACCCGCTGAGTTATTCCAGCTTTTTGTCCCTATCTTCGGTGTAAATCAGCATCTGCAGTTCTTTCCTATACAGTAAATTGAATCGGATGGCTTCAGAATGGATTTGCGTACTCAACTGATGATGCGGAACAGAACCAACAGCAGAATGGAATTCCCAATTATTAATCTTGTGGACTGGTAAATCCTTCACCGTAAGCAGATGGATTGCATTAATTATTTTAAAAAGTTATTAATTAAGAATGGAAAGTCAGCACAGGCATTGTTGCCAAATTTAAAACTTGTGAGGAAAAGTCACAGTGCGAGATGCACGTGATAGCTAACACAGTATCTATATTTAATGAAGGGGCATAATACACATCCTGAGGGAGAGATGGACTAGTCAGCTTAGCACTGCTGAGAACAAATAAAAGAATCCCTGCCAAAAATAATCGAGTACGATATATGGTAGCATGGATTTTAAAAGTAAAATCTGGTCTGACGAGCCTTATTAGTTGCTTTGGAAAAATTATCAAGAGAGAATTGACGTGAGATTTTGTTAAGTACCTGATAAATAAGGATGGAGAATGTGGAGCCAGCAAACAAGCAGTGATTGGATTGGACCAAAACAACTGCAGATGCTGGTAAAATAAACTAAAAACAGAAAATGCTGGATGCACGAGGAAAGTCAGCAGCATCTATGAAGAATGTTCTGAAGAAGATGAAGGGTCAGGACATGAAATATAGTTTTTGTTTATTATTTCATGTGTACTGAAATACAGTGAAAAGCTTGTTCAGAATAATATCAAATCACACTTTACACGAGTACAATAGATCCTCTCCTGGAACAGCATGCAGGAGTAGCCACGTTCCAGCACCATCTTGCAAGTCTCAAGTCTCTGAAATATTCAATTGTGGCCTTAAGAGCTATGCAATTCTTATTTTCTTAGTTTAAATCCTGGCATCATGGGGACATTGCAACAATGAAATAGAGGTCAGCCTGACCCAGCACTATGCCATCAGCTATTTCCATCGCCGTTCCGTGCATCTGCCGCAAGTAGCCCTCAATTCGCCTGCTCATCTGGCTGCTGCAGGGCATTCTGCGGCCTCCACCTACATCACGAAACCGGACCACCGTAACTGTGGTTTCTTTCACTTTTAGCAGCCGCCACTCCGCTTCTGTTCACAAAGACAGTCCGTCGGGCCCCAGTTCTCGAGCTAATCACAGGATTTTAGGGTGCTTTTCCGAGTTCCTGGGAGGCGACCGCTGACAGTCCGCTGCTGGCGATTTTCCCCTTCACCATCCACAGCCGCCACTTTGAAGATACCATCTTGGAGACATTGGAAATGTCGTTACTGAGAAAAGAACGGAGTCAACATTTCAGGTTATGGACCTGACATCAGAACTGAAAAATAGACATGTTTGTAAAGCTTTGGGGAGATTGGGAAAGAGCATGTCTCTGAAAGGATATAACTGGGGTGACCATGAGGATTAGTTGTAAAGTAGGTCATCTGGCCAATAAATAAATGGGAGCAGTTAAGAGAGTGGGAACGTAGACAAAAGACCATTGCATTTGCAACTCTCTCCATCTTCTGTCTAGGTGAGAGGACAGGGCCAGAAGATTAAGCTGGTCATGTCCTCCATTCCCAGAGAATAAAAGGAACGAGACAACAACAAGCTGAGCAATATTACAGATGGATGACTGACATAGCCTGAGATACCCAAGTACTTGAAATTATAGAATTCAATATTAGGTCCAGAAGGCTGCAACATGTCCATGCAGTAGACGAGATGCTGTTCCTCAAGCTTGCATTAGCATTTGCTATGACAAAACAGGAGGCCACAGATCAGTAGGTCAGTGTGGGAATGGGATGGGAAATTAAAGTGGCTGGTGACGGGAAGCTCAAGGTCACCTCGTAGACTGAATGCAATTATCCAATCTGTGTTTGATTTCTCCGATGTAGAGACAACCTGACCCCCTGGGCCTGTCATCACACTCTGCATCTCTCAACTATCTTATTCTTTTTTCTACGTTCCCACTCTTTAACTTTTCATTACTTGATCAGATGATTTGTTTACAACTTATCCCCATGGTCACACGGTTTTTACCCATCAGACACATACCTGAGCCCCACCCTCCCTGCAGCTTTGTTAGCTTCCTTTGTCTCCTGTTCAGTTCTGACAAAGGGTCGCTGACCTGAAACATTGCATCTTTTTACTCTTCCCAATGATGGAGCCTTGACTTGCGGAGTATTTCCAGCATCTTCTGCTTTAAACTAACATTTAGGTTTACCTGTTAACAAGTACCATCTGTATTATGAATGTGCCAGATATTGGCCATCTCCAACAAAGCAAACCACTTTCTCTTTACATTCAGAGTCTGAAGAACGGTCCCAACTGTCATCTGCTATTTCTCTCCACAACTACCTGACCATCCAAGTTATTTCAGCTGATTATTTTTGTTCCATATTCCAGCATCTGCAATCTCTCATGTTTCATTTTACATTAAATTCTGTTACCAAGGTTTAAAGTCACACCCCACTAAAACTCAACATACTGGCAGATAATCAATAATCAGAGGCTTAGCTATATCATGCTGCCATTAACTGCTTTGCAAATGCGGCAGCGTGGTGGCGCAGTGGTAGAGTTGCTGCCCTACAGGGCCAGAGACCCGTTCGATCCAGACTATGCTGTCTGTACGTAGTTTGTACGTTCTCCCTGTGACATGCATGGGTTTTCTCTGGGATTTCCGGTTTCTTCCCACATTCCAAAGACATATGGCTTGGTATAATTATAAATTGTCACTAGTGTGTGTAGGATAGTGTTAATATGTGGGGATCGCTGATCGGCACGAACTCGGTAGGCCGAAGGGCCTTTTCCACTCCGTAACTCTAAACTAGACCAAGCTAATTCTTGCCTTAATTATTTAACAGGAACTTTTGAATCTCCAAGATGTAGAATTTCATATTTTAGGCTTGTGGGAACACAGCCACCTTTAAGTTCTTCTCAAAATGCTCATCGTCCTGACTTGAAAATATATCACTATTTCAACATTATTACAGGGTCATAATCCTTGATCATGCAACTTAACTCATGAGAATAATGTAATCACACATACTGCAGTACTTTAAGAGGATTAGCAAGAACTTCTCCACGGCTACTGAGGTTAGAAAATATCTTGCACACAATGTCATTAGATGATTAATTTGCAAACATTCCTATCTTATTACTGTGACCGTGCTTCATTAAACTTAAAGCATTTTCGGATGTTCTTGAGTCATGAAAGATACTATTTAGAGGCAACATGATCTTTGCAATTGCACATTCAAAGTCACAGTGCACAACACCCAGGATCATCTATAATAATTTACTGGCTAATTGAATCTAAAAATAGACACCGTATAGGTTTTGAGGAACAGAATGAATGATATTACTGACACTTTTGACAATGGACCTGACATTATGCTGTATTATGACAGAATTGTATCATTGAAGAATTAAGAAGCACTATCTGTCTAATCAATGCTATACAATTATAATCAACGTTATAATTTAAATGAACTGCATGATGAGGAACTTTCATAATCTCACAAAATGAGAGTTGTGTGTGTGGATTAGCTGGTAGCACTCTTGTCTACGTCAGAAGGATGTGGGTTTAAATCATCATCTAGATATTTGAACACAGAAAATTATTCACTCTCTCTCCAGAGAGCTGCTTGATTGGGGGCAACATATTTCAAATGAGACTGGAAAATGAAGTTCCCGCTGCCCTTTAAGTGAACATTAAGGATAACACGGCATCATCTGAAAGAGCAGTGGAATTATTCCCCAAAATGCTGATGAATAGCTTTACCCCTTAACTAATGAAACAACATGATTATCACACTCTTTTTCACGTACATTTCAGATAGGCTATTGGCTACATATTAGAAGTACTTTAATGGCTTTAAAGAGCTCTGGGAAAACTCGACGCTGTGAAAGATGATTTTTTAATTCCACAGGGCACCACATTTAATATAATTGGCCCGGAAGAGTGCAGGTTTGATTTTTTTAAAATTATTAATCCAAGAAGTTCTAAAAAACTTTTATAAATATCTATATGATCCAACCTAATGAGTAAACCTTACTAAACAGCAACAAAGGAATAACTAATTGGGTACCCGGGATTACTTAACAATATTGTTGCCAGCTTTAAGAATTATTCACAAACATCTCAACAGAGCAGATCGACATCTCCTCTCCAACAATGGGGTAAAGTATTTTACTTCATCCCTTGTTTCCCTTTGCTTTATTAATAAAAGTATTATTTCAAGAGTGCAACTCAATAAGCTGGTATCGAGCTCCAACCTACTGATTCTTTGGTGATATTTAAGTTCCTGTTTAATTTACAACTCACTGTTTTTTTTAATCTAGTGTGTTATCAGTGAGGAATTAAAATGTTAACTATCAGCATCTTCTCACATACTTTCTGTTTAATTTATTGATAACTCTATTCAAATCAGACGAGGTGATGCAAAGATACCAAGTGAAATTGATCATCATTATTTAGAAGCAAGATATACTAACATAATATTCAAAGCTAAATGCTATTTTATAACCAAAGCAGTACCTGTAATATTTCTTCTGGATGATCTTTGGCAGATGCTATGAGAAGAGAATGTCCACAAACAATACCTTCTGCTACAAAATACTTCAGTAACATCCGTGAGTAGCTTTCATATCTGTCTTCCTCTGTAAGTGTAAGCACATAAAAGAATTTGGTTAGGTATTAATAAATAAAATTCCAAGCATTAAAATTACAGATATATGTGTCTGGAAAAGCTGAATAATTCCTTGCCAAACAATTGTCACACTGGGCCTTATAGTTTCTGTGAGGTATAGATGCTCGTTCAATTTATCTGGAACCAAAAGTCAGTAATACATCTGACTTTTAAAATACTTTCCCATAATTTGACTGTCAGAAAGTCTGACACTAACAGAAAGCAGTCTTACAACAAGAATGATTTCATCAATATTTTGCAGAGTAAATTTGGCATTTAATACTTGTCAAAATGGCGAGTAAACATTTTCTTTGTAAAGTTGATTGTCAATAAAATTTTTGTCTAAAATTTTAATTTGTATTATGAATTTACTTGTATTTCTTTCTTTCGTTTCATCTCCAATTAAAATCTTGGTAATTCCACCAATTCTAACATATTTAAACTGTGATTACACTTTTTCTCCCGCATTTATATACCGTTGATCATTCAATTGAAAATTAACTTTAAAGTGATATTGGCAGTATTCACAATTAAATTTTGTAAGTATTTCTCATCTCTATTATCTTATTTATTTAGTCTGGTAAATTGTGCAAACCGACTTGCTTGCGAGTTATCAGGTCATTCCATTTGTGAAATATAAATTGTACCCAACTGTTCATTAGATATGCTCCATTTAATTTTCATTAGAGCAACAAATATCCTTTGTTAATTTAAAAACAGATTTTTTGGATTACGACATGAAAAAATAGCTGGAAATTCATACATGTTTAATGTCTGAATGCAGATTTAGTGAAATCAAAAACCTCACACTTTTTGTTTATTTTGGAATACTCAGAATATGCTTAAAAATGATGCATTCCCCTCGTGTGACAGAACACTGCTTCTGCATTAGAAAGGTTAACAATCAACTCAAAGTCAATCTTTTAAAATAAACTCCACAAAAACGTACTGACAATATTTTTGATGACTGTCAGCAGCTTCTATAAAGAAAATGACAGCTCTACAATTTGTCATTTTATGAATTGTCTATAGTAATTGAATTTAAAAAAAGGTTTAATGACCTAGAAATCAGAGGACCAAGTAAGCCCTCAGATGGTATTCTTTTAGGCCGTTTGAAGATATCAAAGTTAACAATAATAGATCACAACTGAAAGCTGCTACAAGGGTCTGACACGTTTTTGGGTTAGAGGGCTCTGCTGTAGTCCTTTCCTTTTACAGACTGGCATTAAAGATATTCCTTTCAACGAAACAACAATTGCTTTAAAAAGGTCGACAAGTTTACGAGTCATAAAAAATATGTTGCAACTAAATGTTTGTAGTTCTCAACATTGATCTCAGAGTTCATCAAAATATTGAGGTATATTTTAATATAGCCATATTTTGACATAGTTAATTAGAACTGGGTTTTGCCTTAAGCCATTTGTCCAAAAATTACTCTGGAGGATTCATAGCAAATCTGGGTGATTTTTTTAAATCCAAACATCATATCGACAATTTAGATGAAATGCAACTTTAGTATATTGCAAAGAGCATTTTGGTTTTAGATCAGTCATTGTCAATGTGATATTCACATTACTTGTATTCAATAGGAAATAGCATAATGGTACTCAATGGGAGCACCAGCATTCAATGTTATATCAGGAAACAAGAAATGAAACTATTGCTTCTTTTACATTGCACAAAATCAGTTTACAAAAGAGCGTATTTTCTCCCTATCAACAAGGAAATTTGGCAAGTTTACTTTGGGGTTGCTGTTAACTATTGTAAACCTGCATTTAGCCCAATGCAGATGAATATGCATGGCAAAACAGACACTCAAGAGATTAAGAGAATATTGGAAGGACCAAGCATTCCCTATATAATCATGGTAGACCCAACCTGTGCTTTCTTTTCGTGATGGCCAGGGAGCCAAATTTAGTAAACGGGGAAACACTAGGTGCACCAAGAAAGTAATAGAATTGCTTTATCAAGCTGTGTACTAATGAATTTAGTAATGTTATTACCATAGCTTATTTAACAGTACTCAATCAAAAGATTGTGGCTTTCAGTTCACCATTAGCTGTTTGCGCTTATGGTACATCTGATGGTTTAGTTGAGAATTAAAGCAGATTTTCACTGTTAAATAAACAATTGTTTCCATTAACCATTTGCCAGTTGTTTATTTCAGAGATGCTACTGGGCAGTGAAGATCACAAGAGATGATTTATCCAGCAAGAAGTTTCTCTTGAATCCTGGTCTAGATTGCTCCCTCAGCTATAATCAAAGCAGACAAACAAACAATTGTTGAATCCTGAGCTTAAAATGGCAACGGCATTTATTTATATATTCCATTGGTACACCAGAATTCAAATTATTGTACAAAACAATGAGGATGAAAATGAAACTAAGTTAAGATCCTCAGAGGACGAGGAGTATCATGGGGGTGAAGAAAAAACCTTCTCAGAAATGATGGACCTTCTGTGCTAGGACATCAAATTGGGATCCAAGTTCGCAATTCCTTTAATGTAGCAACCCAAATAGATTCACTGGTAAAGATGGTGTATGGTATGCTTACTTTCATAGGTCAGGAGACTGGGTGTTAGGGTTAGGAAATCATGTTACATATTTATAAAACTTTAGTTAGGATGCATTTGGAGTTTTCTTTGTAGTTTTCATTGGCCCATTATAGGAAGGATGTAGAGTCTTTGTAGAGGTCACAGAAAAGGTTTTCCAATGCAGCCTGGATTAGAGGGTAAGAGGAGATTCGACAAACTTTGATTGTTTTCCCCAGAGCATCGGAGGCTTGAGGGGAGACCTGGAAGTTTATAAAATTGAGAGAGGCATGGATAGAGTAATCGGTAAGAACCTTTCGCATAAAGTAGTAGTATCACTTGGATATAGCTTGGGACGAGGGTGGAAAGTTTTATGGAGATGTAAGCAAGTTTTAAGGAGATGTTTTTAATAGACAATAGGTGCAAGAGTAGGCCATTCAGCCCTTCGAGCCAGCACCGCCATTCAATGTGATCATGGCTGATCATCCACAATCCTGCCTTCTTCCCATATCCCCTGACTCCGCTATCTTTAAGAACCCCATCAAGCTCTCTCTTGAAAGAATCCAGAGAACTGGCCTCCACCGCCCTCTGAGGCAGAGAATTCCACAGACTCACAACTGTGTGAAAAAGTGTTTCCTCATCTCTGTTCTAAATGGCTTACCCCTTATTCTTAAACTGTGGCCACTGGTTCTGGACTCACCCAACATTGGGAACTTGCTTCCTGCCTCTAGTGTCCAAACCCTTAATAATCATGTTTCAATAAGATCCCCCCTCATCTTTCTAAATTCCAATGTATACAAGCCACCCCATTCTATCAACATATGACAGTTCCGCCATCCCGGGAATTAACCTGGTGAACCTACGCTGCACTCCCTCAATAGCAAGAATGTCCTTCCTCAAATTTGGAGACTAAAACTGCACACAATACTCCAGGTGTGGTCTCACTAGGGCCCTGTACAACTACAGAAGGACCTCTTTGCTCCTATACCCAACTCCTCTTGTTATGAAGGCCAACATGCCATTCGCTTTCTTCACTACCTGTTGTACCTGTATACTTACTTTCATTGACTGATGAACAAGGACCCCCAGATCCCGTTGTACTTCCCCTTTTCACAACTTGACATGATTTAGATAATAGTCTGCCTTCCTGTTTTTGCTACCAAAGTGGATAACCTCACATTTATCCACATTAAACTGCATCTGCCCACTCATCCAACCTATCCAAGTCACCCTGCATTCTCATCGCATTCCCCTCAGTTCACATTGCCACCCCGCTTTGTGTCATCTGTAAATTTGCTAATGTTACGTAATCCCGTCATCTAAATAATTAATATATATTGTAAATAGCTGCTGTCCCAGTACCGAGCCTTGCGGTACCCCACTAGTCATTGCCTGCCATTCTGAAAGGGACCCATTAATCCCTACTCTTTATTTCCGGTCTGCCAACCAATTTTCTATCCATGTCAGCACTCTACCCCCAATACCATGTGCCCTAATTTTGCCCACTAATCTCCTATGTGGGACCTTATCAAATGCTTTCTGAAAGTCCATGTACACTACATCCACTGGCTCTCCATTGTCCATTTCCCTTGTTACATCCTCAAAAAAGTCCAGATTAGTCAAGCATGATTTCCCCTTCGTAAATCCATGCCGACTCAGACCGATCCTATGACTGGTATCCAAATGTGCCGCTATTTCATCTTTTATGATTGATTCCAGCATCTTCCGCCCAGTTGCACTTACCCCCATCATCACCAAGTGCTTCGAGAGGCTGGTCCTGGCACACCTCAAAAACTGCCTACCCCCCACACTGGATCCCTATCAGTTTGCCTACCGCAAGAACAGGAGTACGGAGGATGCCATCTCAACGGCACTTCACTCCGCCCTCTCCCACCTCGACAACAGAGACACTTACGTAAGAATGCTGTTCATCGATTACAGCTCAGCATTCAACACCATTATACCATCTAAACTGATCACCAAACTCGGTAACCTGGGCATCGATCCCTCCCTCTGCAACTGGATACTGGACTTTCTAACCAACAGACCACAGTCTGTTAGGTTAGACAAGCACACCTCTTCAACCCTCACCCTGAACTCAGCGTTCCACAGGGCTGTGTGCTGAGCCCCCTCCTCTACTCCCTCTTCACCTATGACTGCACACCTGTACATGGTACTAACACCATCATCAAGTATGCAGATGATACAACGGTGATTGGCCTCATCAGCAACAACGATGAGTCGGCCTACAGGGAGGAGGTCCAGCACTTAGCAGCATGGTGCGCTGACAACAACCTGGCCCTTAACTCCAAGAAGACCAAGGAGCTCATTGTAGACTTCAGGAAGTCCAGGGGCGGCACGCACACCCCCATCCACATTAACAGGATGGCGGTGGAACGTGTTTCTAGCTTCAGGTTCCTGGGTGTTAACATCTCCGATGACCTCTCTTGGACCCACAATACCTCAACTCTGATCAAGAAGGCTCACCAGCGTCTCTTCTTCCTGAGGAGACTGAAGAAGGTCCATCTGTCTCCTCAGATCCTGGTGAACTTCTACCGCTGCACCATCGAGAGCATCCTTACCAACTGTATCACAGTATGGTATGGCAACTGCTCTGTCTCCGACCGGAAGGCATTGCAGAGGGTGGTGAAAATTGCCCAACGCATCACCGGTTCCTCGCTCCCCTCCATTGAGTCTGTCCAAAGCAAGCGTTGTCTGCGGAGGGCGCTCAGCATCGCCAAGGACTGCTCTCACCCCAACCATGGACTGTTTACCCTCCTACCATCCGGGAGGCGCTACAGGTCTCTCCGTTGCCGGACCAGCAGGTCCAGGAACAGCTTCTTCACGGCGGCTGTCACTCTACTCAACAACGTACCTGGGTGACTGCCAATCACCTCCCCCCCGGACACTCCTCCCACAGGAAAAACACTATGTCTGTATATATGCCAATGTAAATATTTATTCAAATCATATGCTATGTCGCTCTTCCAGGGAGATACTAAATGCATTTCGTTGTCTCTGTACTGTACACGGACAATGACAATTAAAGTTGAATCTGAAACTTCCCCACCACCGATGTCAGTCTAACTGGTCTATAATTCCCTGTTTTCTCTCTCCCGCCTTTCTTAAAAAGTGGGATAACATTAGCTACCCTCCAATCCACAGGAACTAATCCTGAATCTATAGAACATTGGAAAATGATCACCAATGCGTCCACAATTTCTCGAGCCACTTCCTTAAGTACCCTGGGATGCAGACCCAGGCCCTGGGGATTTATCAGCCTTCAGTCCATCAGTCTATCCAACACCATTTCCTGCCTAATGTGGATTTCCTTCAGTTTCTCCGTCACCCCAGATCCTCTGGCCACCAGTACATCAGGAAGTTTGTTTGTGTCCTCCTTAGTGAAGACGGATCCAAAGTAGCTTTTCAACTCCTCTGCCATTTCCTTGTTCCCTATAATAAATTCACCATTTTTAGTCTTCGCGGATCCAACTTTGGTCTTAACGAGGGTAGGTGTCGGGAACAGCGTGGTAGGTGTCGGGAACGTGCTGCCAGGAATGGTAATGGAAGCAGATACTATAGCAATGTTTAAGAGGCTTTTAGAAAAGTACATGAATATGCCGGAATGGAAGGATACGGATCATGTGCAGCTTTAATATGACATAATGGTCAGCATGGACATCATGGGCTGAAAGGCCCATTGCTGTGCTGTACTATGTTCTATAATTGCACAGATTTAGAACAAGAACGATAATCAAACCATATACAACTATTTTACTTTCACAGCATACTTCAAAGATCTGACAATAGCAGCACAAACATTAGCATCTCCAGCTCCCAAGCAAGCAGCGCCTCACCTCAGTCTGGCAGTAGCAAAAAATACATAAAATGAACACCATGCAGTTTCGCGCATGGAGAAGAAAAATAGATCAAACATTAATGCGCAAGTCTGAGTGTGTATGAGCCTGTCTGAATTATCATTGTGCAATGCAATTGCTTAGTGCAAGAACCACAGTGACCTGGTAGGAGGTTGGCTCTTTGCCCAAATTAAAAATAAATTACTGAACAAGAGCTGTAGAACTCAAGAGATCTGTGAATGAAGGAGATTGGCAGCTTTATCTGCTACAATAAATGCGTATACTGGGACTTGACTGGGTACCAAACTCTTTGTCAATCATTCATAGTCGTGCATGGGCAACTAAAAAAACTGGCATAGACAAGAAAAGCTTGGGTACATGCCTAATGATGCAGCAAAAAAACAAAACAAAGAGCAGTAAGTCAACACAGCCACTTTGAAAGGCAAGTTAAAAAAGTGTACATTTATATAGCAGCCTTTATAACCTCAGGGTATTGCAAATTGCTTTACATGCAATTAAATGCTATTTTTAAATGTAGTCATCACTGTAGTACAAGAATGATGGCAACTGATCTGCATGCAGGCAGATTTCAGAAGCATTATATTTTCAGTGATGTTGAATGACGTTAATTATGTGACATGATTATGATGGGACCATTGTATCCAACTGAGAGGCTGGATGGGGTCTTAGTTCAAGATAGACACAAAATGCTTGAGTGATTCAGAGGGCCAGGCAGCATCTCTCGAGAAAATGGATAGGTGACGTTTCGGGTTGGGACCCTTCTTCAGACTTAAGAATGTGTTCTTAGTTTCTTAGTTTAATGTTGGATCCAAAATACAGTAGCACCGCCTCAGTAATGCACAGAACAGCCACCTAGATTTTGTTGCCGAAATCATTGACAGTGCTTGACTTCATGATCTGTTGATTTAGAAACCAAGAAAATCAACTTCTCAGATAGATGTAAAAGGTTTCCACTGTTATCCCAGAATTGTTACTCTTTATGTTACCAAAATGGATTATCTGGTCATTTTCAAATCGATGTGTGTGAGCTTGCCAGGCACATAATTGGCTGCTGTATTTCCAACTCTAGAACTACAAATGTCAGGCAGTCGCCTGAAAACACGGCAACTGTCCGAGTGGAACACACACACATAATTTCCTTCACCAGCCTGTTAGGGTGACAGGGCAAGCGGGGGGAGTGCTGAGTGAAATTCACACGGTGCAAAGCCAAGGTGATACAGCCACACACAGCGATGAACAGGAAGGTTAGTGCTGTAATTAAGACGGCTAAAGTACAGTGTACGGTAAGTCATTTAAAGGGGGGGGGGGGGGGGGGGGGCAGAGAGAAAACTGATAGTCCCCCCATTTCAGGGCACAATAATGTTTGGGACACAGCAGTGTCATGTGAATGAAAGTAGTCATGTTTCATATTTTGTTACATATCCTTTGCGTGCAATGACTGTTTGAAGTCTGCAATTCATGGACATCACCAGTTGCTGGGTGTCTTCTCTGGTGATGCTCTGCCAGGCCTGTATTGCAGCCATCTTTAGCTTATGCTTGTTTTGGGGGGCTAGTCCCCTTCAGTTTTCTCATCAGCATATAAAAGGCATGCTTAATTGGGTTCAGATCAGGTGATTGACTTGGCCACAAGAATTGACCATTATTTAGCTTTGAAAAACTCCTTTGTTGCTTTAGCAGTATGTTTGGGATCATTGTCTTGCTGCAGAATGAACCACCGGCCAATGAATTTTGAGGCATGTGTTTGAACTTGAGCAGATAGGATGTGTCGATACACTTCAAAATTCATTATGCTACTACCATCGGCAGTTGTATCATCAATGAAGATACATGAGCTAGTACCTTCAGCAGCCATACATGCCCCCAGGCCATAACACCCCCACCACCGTGTTTCACAGATAGAAACATAGAAAATAGGTGCAGGAGTAGGCCATTCGGCCCTTCGAGCCTGCACCGCCATTCAATATGATCATGGCTGATCATACAACTCAGTATCCTGTACCTGCCTTCTCTCCATACCCCCTGATCCCTTTAGCCACAAGGGCCACATCTAACTCCCTCTTAAATATAGCCAATGAACTGGCCTCAACTACATTCTGTAGCAGAGAATTCCAGAGATTAACCACTCTGTGTGAAAAATGTTTTTCTCATCTCGGTCCTAAAAGATTTCCCCCTTATCCTTAAACTGTGACCCCTTGTTCTGGACTTCCCCAACATCAGGAACAATCTTCCTGCATCTAGCCTGTCCAATCCATTAAGAATTTTGTAAGTTTCTATAAGATCCCCCCCTCAATCTTCTAAATTCTAGCGCGTACAAGCCGAGTCTATCCAGTCTTTCTTCATATGAAAGTGCTGACATGCCAGGAATCAGTCTGGTGAACCTTCTCTGTACTCCCTCTATGGCAAGAATGTCCTTCCTCAGATTAGGAGACCAAAACTGTACGCAATACTCCAGGTGCGATCTCACCAAGACCCTGTACAACTGCAGTAGAACCTCCCTGTTCCTATACTCAAATCCTTTTGCTATGAATGCTAACATACCATTCGCTTTCTTCACTGCCTGCTGCACCTGCATGCCTACTTTCAATGACTGGTGTACCATGACACCCAGGTCTCGTTGCATCTCTCCTTTTCCTAATCGGCCGCCATTCAGATAATAGTCTACTTTCCTGTTTTTGCCACCAAAGTGGATAACCTCACATTTATCCACATTATACTGCATCTGCCATGCATTTCCCCACTCACCCAGCCTATCCAAGTCACCTTGCAGCCTCCTAACATCCTCCTCACAGCTAACACTACCCCCCAGCTTCGTGTCATCCGCAAACTTGGAGATGTTGCATTCAATTCCCTCGTCCAAATCATTAATATATATTGTAAATAGCTGGGGTCCCAGCACTGAGCCTTGCGGTTCCCCACTAGTCACTGCCTGCCATTGTGAAAAGGACCCGTTTACTCCTACTCTTTGCTTCCTGTCTGCCAGCCAGTTCTCTATCCACATCAATACTGAACCCCCAATACCGTGTGCTTTAAGTTTGTATACTAATCTCTTATGTGGGACCTTGTCGAAAGCCTTCTGAAAGTCCAGATATAACACATCCACTGGTTCTCCCTTATCCACTCTACTAGTTACATCCTGGAAAAAGTTTATAAGATTCGTCAGACAAGATTTACCTTTCATAAATCCATGCTGACTTTGTCCAATGATTTCACTACTTTCCAAATGTGCTGCTATCCCATCTTTAATAACTGACTCTAGCAGTTTCACCACTACCGATATTAGACTAACTGTTCTGTAATTCCCCGTTTTCTCTCTCCCTCCCTTTTTAAAAAGTGGGGTTACATTAGCTACCCTCCAATCCTCAGGAACTACTCCAGAATCTAAAGAATTTTGAAAAATTATCACTAATGCATCCACTATTTCTGGGGCTACTTCTTTAAGTACTCTGGGATGCAGCCTATCTGGCCCTGGGGATTTATCGGCCATTAATCCATTCAATTTACCTAACACCACTTCCCGGCTAACCTGGATTTCACCTGGATGAGGTGGTATGCTTTGGATCTTGGGCAGTTCCTTCTCTCCTCCAAACACTCTTACCATCACCCTGATATAAGTTAATCTTCTTCTCATCTGTCCACAAGATTTTATTCCAGAACTGTGGCTGCTCTTTTAAGTACTTCTTGGCAAACTGTAACCTGGCCATCCTATTTTTGCGGCTAACCAGTGGTTTGCATCTTGCAGTGTAGCCTCTGCATTTCTGTTCATGAAGTCTTCTGCGGCCAGTTGTCATTGTCAAATCCACTCCTGAAGAGTGTTTCTGATCTGTTGGACAGGTGTTTGGGGATTTTTCTTTATCATAGAGAGAATTCTTCTGTCATCAGCTGTGGAGGTCTTCCTTGGCCTGCCAGTCCCTTTGCGAGTAGTAAGCTCACCAGTGCTCTCTTTCCTCTTAATGGTGTTCCAAACAGTTGATTTTGATATGCATAAGGTTTGGCTGATGTCTCTAAAGGTTTTATTCTTGTTTCTCACTCATAATGGCGTCTTTAACTTTCATTGACACAGCTTTGGTCCTCATGTTGATAAACAGCAATAAAAGTTTCCAAAGGAGGTGGAAAAACTGGAAGAAAGATCAGGTGCTGAGAGCTCTCTTCTACCTGCATTAAGGTGGCAATTCAACACACCTGAGCAATTACAAACACCTGTGAAGCCATGTGTCCCAAACATTATGGTGCCCTGAAATGGGCGGGACTATGTATAAACACAGCTGTAATTTCTACATGGTGAAACCAAAATGTATAAAAATACCCTTTAATAAAATCTGACAATGTGCACTTTAACCACATGTGATTTTTTCTATTACAAATCTCAAATTGTGGAGTACAGAGGCAAATAAATAAATGATGGGTCTTTGTCCCAAACATTATGAAGGGCAGTGTAATTCAGCAATGTAACGGAGGAAATTATGTCCCTCTCAGGTTAAGATTCTACTGTACTATTTCAAAGAACAGCATGGGAGTTACTCCAATATTCTGGCCAATTATTTATTCTACAATATTTTTTTCTTAACTGCTCATTATCACACTGTTTGTGGGAATGTGTTGCATGCATATTGAGTGTGGTAGATTCCACATCAGTACCCAAACCAGAAATACTTCAGAAGAAATGTGCTTTGGGAACTTTTTATATATGGCATATTATATACAAAATATATAATGGAGAACAGGCAGGAAACGTCAAATTGAAGCTTAGATCAGATTAGCCATGATCTTATTTCAGAGCATGGCACAGAGTCTATGCAGGTATCTATTTCTACTTGCACACAGGAAGCTGCGGAGAAGCTGGTAGGTGGATCCCCGCGGCCAGACTGAGTTGGAGCGGTCTGGAGTGAATCCGCGGTAATTGAGAATGGCGTCCGCGGTCGTGGAAAGTCGAGGTCTGGTGGCAGACGGGGTTCGAGGATGGTGCCGGCAGTCGAGGACGAGGTCGGGAGAAGGCGGTCGAGACTACGGGGCACTGGCAGGTTGAGGACAGGTCGGCGGCGGGTATCGGAGGTCAGATGGGTTACATGGGTGCCGGATGTTGGACATGCTGCCGAGAACAAAGGAGGACCTGGCGTGGGGGAACCACCAAAAGGGAGAACAAAAGGAGACCCCTGGCATGGGGGGGGGGGGGGGGGCACCAAGAGGGAGGACAAAGGAGGACTTGCCGTGGAGTGGCTGCCGAGAGGAAAAACAAAGGAGGATGCGGCGAGGGGAGACTGCGAGAACTAAATACTTTGTGTTAAAAGGGAATACTTTGTAACTTTGTTGGCGTCCTTAATGTGGCACTCTTTGTATACCTTGGATGTGCAAAACAAAGAATCTCATTGTGACATGTCACATGTGATAATACAGTATCATTAATTCATATTGCTCATACAACCCGTGACAGATGAGCTGTATAACCAAGGCTATGATGGTGATTTCTTGCTTAAACTCCCAATACACTGTGTAGGGCAGTATTTCATTTTATATATATATATATATATATATATACATACGACAGTGAAAAACAAAACAGAAAGTACTCAATAAATCAGACAGCAGCTATGCAAAAAGAAAAATTAAACTAATATCTTTCATTAGATCTGTTGAGTTTCTCCGGCATTTCTATGTTAATTTCAAATAGTCTGCAGCTATTTGCTTCTTTCAGTTTAAATAATTGTAATAATGTGCACAGAATTATCATAGATTATTTAGCCTAGGTGTCATGTAATGAACTTTTGGATGAAAACATTGAATTATTATTATTTTTAAAACCTCTACCGCATGTCTGATCTTATCACACAAAAACACAACACTTTTTTCTTCTCTCTTACTCTAAACAATCCATCTAACCCTGTAGGGTGAACTGGAATGATTGTATAACATGGCATCACACTTTATGAATAATTAAATCCAATGAGTGCCGTCATTACAAGTGCAATCGTGTTTCTGTTTCAGATGGAGTCAAAACATACTAGTTCTTTCACCTGCTCCTTCTCCAATAGCACTGGAGAAAATGCCTCCAATTGGCAGAGCTGGGATTTGTAGGTCAAAAACAAAATAAATTGAAGAAAATGCAACGAGACAATTTAGGTGTGCCTTTCTCAGAAATAAATATGAATTGCTCATCATTTTTGATGGAACACCCAACCACAAACAGACCGATTGATTAGAGGGTTCGATTTATATTTAAGGGACAGAAATTCAGTGCTGTGACATACAAATAATAAAACATGATGAGGCTATCCAACCCTCTGAGCCATCCGTGCTATACAATATAATGGCTAAGCCTACACTACCACTGTCCTCCCTGACCAGCAAAAAAATTACTAATCCCCTCATGTCCAAAGTTTTATTGATCTCAGCCTTGAAAGTACTCAATAGCTAAGCATCCACCCCACTCCAAATATTTACAAACCTTTTGAGGAAGATATTTCCCATTGCCATCTGAAATGCCTGACCTCTCTTCTTGGCGGCGTGCCCATCGTTTCATACATTCCACAAAGGAACCAATGTCTTGACATCTATTTTGTCAACTCCGACCCCCTCTCTCAAATTCTTCTACATTGCAAAGACAAACAATGAGAAGTAATTGTGGATGCTCATTTGAATGGTTCTGGAACTATTTAACTCAACAGGGCCATCATATGTTAGCAGGCCTTTACCCCACTTCCTCTCCCACAGACATGTAATGTTCTGCTTTCCATCTTGTTAGCTTTTGAGCAACACAATTAAATTGGTATTCCTACTCTCCCTGGCAGTGCATTCCAGATTCTCGCCACACACTGCCAAAACACTTATTTCCATTATTTTTGTTTTCTTTTGCCAATCACCTTTCTAAATCCTCTTGTTCTTAACCCTTGTACACTTAGGATAGTTTTTCTCTGTCAACTCCCTCCAGATATCTGATGATATTAAATAACTGTCAGATTCTCTCTCACATCTGAAGAACAATCCCAGTTTCTCCAGTCTATCCAGGTAAGTAAAGACCTTCATTCCTCAAATCAAACTGGTAAATCACGTCCAAAGCCTTCATATCCTTCCTGCAGTGTGGTGTCCAGAATTGGATAAGGCTAAGAGTACACGAGTTGTCTTTCATGAAGTCTGCCACTTTCATAATTATATTATTTAGTTTATACTGCATATTATTCTGCTGAGTGGAACACAATATTGCTTTCACGTGCTTTTGTGTTAAATTTCATCTGCATCCAACTGTCAATTCTACCAGCCTGTCTGTTTCCTTCAAGTCTAATACTTTCTTTCTCACAATTTCTCATGTGGCTTGATAACTGATTCTATGCAGTAACTTGCAATATTTTCTAACATTTATGGTGGCGTGTGCATGTTTGGTTTATGGAGTCAAATTAGGAACCTTGCTTGTGAATGTAAATAAAAAGCACAAGACTCTTGTATAATTACGAGGAGGGAACCACGACACTCTTCCCGCAGCATTTTTGCATGGGCATTGTAAAAAGTCAATTTAAAACTTGACTCTCCCTTTTAGATTGTATCCTATCATGCACAAGTCTTCAACTTTGCAGTCTCTTTAGCTCTTAAAAAGCTTTTGTTTCATAAACATATGATACGTATTGCAATGCATTGGAATAAAATAGCCAGGATCAGGTTTGACAATATCATTGCTTGCCTAAAGAAATTACTGAATCAGATGGGCTTTTACAGTAATCCATTAATTTTATGATCAAAGCAGCTTGCTCTATTGTGGCCTCTTAAATGGCACTTTCAGATCTGCTTCCACTGCCATCCTGGCAGCTCATTCCAGGCACCCACCACTTTGTGCAACAAAAATTATCCCGTATATCTGCTTTAAAATTTCTCCCTCTGTCGTTTAACCTATGCCCTCCATTATTTGACACTATCACTCCGGGGAAAAAACTATCTACCCTTTCTTTGCTTCCTATAATTTTATATACAAATACCTTGGAGTGTACCAGGACAGTAAACTAGACTGGTCCAGGTACGTTGAGTACCTGTACAAGAAGGGACAGAGCCCGCTCTACTTTTTGAGAAGGCTCCGCTCCGTCAACGTCTGCAGTAAGATGCTGCAGATGTTCTACTAATCGGTGGTAGCCAGTGCCATCTACATTGCTGCCGTGTGCTGGGTCAGCAGGACAAAGGCCGCGGACGCCAATAGGATTAACAAACTCATCGGGAAGGCTGGCTCCGTCCTGGGGGGTGGAGTTGGATTCATGGGAGATAATCTTGGAGGGAGGATGCTCCACAAACTGCGGAGCATCCTGGACAAAACAGCTCACCCCCTCCATGATACACTGGTCAACCAGAGGAGTACCTTCAGCAACTGACTGGTTCCACCAAGATGCAGGACAGAATGCCACAGGAGATCCTACTTTCCTGTGGCTATCAAATTGTATAATTCCTCCCCCTGGGGTAGACTGAGACTGACTCTTCTCCCCCCTTCCTAATCTTTGCACATCCCCAATCATTTCCACTCATCACTTTAATTTCATTTCATGTATTTTGTGTTTTTATGACTGTTGGCAGATCAATCTCTCTCCTGGAATAAATAAAATTCTATCGTATCGTATCTATCTCTAACAGGTCTCACCTCAACCTTCGAAGCTTCAGAGAAAACAACCCAGGTTTGCCCAACCTCTATGTCTAATACCCTCTAATCCAAGCAGCATTCTGGCAAAACTCTACTGCACCCTCTTCAAAGTCTGCATATCCTTCCTGTAATGGGGCCGGAACTGCAAAAAATACTCCAAATGCCCAGCAAATGTTATATAAATGGGAATATTCAGGGAAAATGTTATATAAATGGGAATATATATTCAGGAAAAATTTGTGATGAATGGGATTCTTCTGTACTTAAAGAACTGGAATTGCTTCCTTCCATATCATAATCAAATATTGTACTGATAATCTGATCAATTTTAGCCTGCCAGTTCCACCCAGATCTCAAAAAATTAAAAGTAAAAATAAACCTTGCATCTTGCGCATACTATGAATTTCTTGGGCTGAATTTTTGAATTACCTATTAATGGAAATACCTTAACCTCCACTTTGCTTTCTCTGCTCTCTGGCAGGGAGGTTCACCGTAGCTTCTCCAGTTTAACCTTGAAATTGAAATTTCTAATTCATGAATTTGGAAAGTAAGTTAATTTGTCCTTTCAGTTCACAACAGACATTGTTAATGCTAAACTATAATCGTACTCCTTCAAAGCACCTGAATCTGACAGATTTAAAGCAGTAATTGGAGGGGAAAGTGGTAGTAATTCTGATTATAATGTTATTATACAAGTGTATGCGATACAGGAGAATGGATACTTAGGAACATATGACAGAACTGTAATTTTTATTTTGATTGGTGATGGCATTGAAATATTTGAGTTTTCTTTAAGTTTCAGTCTGCTGTCTCACTATTGTCGGCCCCCTCAATTCCACAACAATCATTCATCTGGAATTATGAGTGCAAGAACATGCACCATATTAACTGCCACACCATAAGCTTTTGGTACAGTGAAGGCATCTTATAATTATGGTGATTTCATTTAGAATAATTGAGTAAGAGTTGGTGAAACAGACACATAACATAGTTAAAATGTAACCATCAATACAATGCATTGAGGCTGATTTTAAACAGCTATGGTAATAAATAAATCTGCATGATGCTTTGGCTTACTCCTACATCCAAAATCCTGTGCAAGATAGTAGGTTACTTTGCCAGTGTAAATGTCCCCTAGTGTGTAGTTGAGTGGTAAAATAAGGAGGGAGTTGAGAAAGATGTGGGGAGAACTAAAATGACATTAATGAAATATGAGTGTGGATGGGTGGTTAACGGTAGCACAAATGTGGTAAATGGCATTGAAATATTTGAGGGCCTGAAGGGCCTGATTTCATGCTGTATTTCTCTGTGATTATAAATTAGAGAATGACCAAGTATGTTACCAAACTAATTCTCAAAATACCATGTAGCTTTTAAAATGCTGAATTTTGGATTCATTCCGGAACTAAATATGTACAACTCCCTATAGTATTCAAGCAAGTTAACTTTAATAACACTCAAATTCACAGTTACTTGATTTAATTAACTAGTTCATGCATTTGGAAGGTTGAACACAATAATTCCTCCATAGAAACTAATTTGACAAATATTGGAATTGATTAAAGAGGAAGTTTACTCACGAAAGTCTAATGTTTCATGAAAAGGTAAGCATTGCTCCCTCTGACCTTCTGCAATGCACCTGAGCTCACAATACAGCAGAATGCCATTGCACCAAGAATAGCAAAACATGAGGTGTGTTTGAGACCATTCATAATTAATGTTCATTCAAGTTCAAAGAGTCTGGTAATCTAGGACAAAACAAAATGATTCAACAAACTTCTGTGAAAAATTTACAGGGTATTTTTGTCCTATTTTTTTTCTGCAAGTTGGAAGGAATCTTGTCTTTCTTTCTCAACTTTATGGGCATCCAACAATATTGAGGTTTACTTTTCATTTTGATTATTTGGTGCAAACTGAACAGCATAATCAGTCACATCATTTAATCCTCTTTCGTCCAGCTTATTTAATTTCCACTTATTGTGACAGAACTAGACCTACTTTTTGGACTATCTCAGTACCCACTAATGCAACGAATTACAAAATATGAGTTTCTTTCTCAGGAGTTTTTTGAAGAATTAATTGACCTCTACCCAGCATTTACTTTCAGTGGTATGTAACTGAGCAAATGGAGGACCACATAAATTTATACCGTAGTGCTCAAGGATGGAGTATATTGTTTCAGCATTATTAAACTCTTAAAAACAAAATCAGTGACCTAAAAATCAACATCAGAATTGATTTGCAAAACAGAATTGTAAAATCCACAATGCTTTTCTATGAATGTTGGTTGAACACTGAAGATATGATACCTTATATAAACTGAACCTATTAAATATGGATGATTTTGCATATACATTGCAAGCAATTTTACATTCCAGTGATGCGATACTTCACTACAGTGGAATTAAAAAGCCTGCAATGCAGTGAATAATCACTTAAAGCAATGGGCTGATCTACCAGGCGTGTTTCCAAACACATTCAAAATCAAGTCCAGTCAGCCATAGAATAAATGTGTTATCAAAGCATCAAAAGTCAGTAATTGACATCCATGTGGAAAAGAGACTTTGGTGCCTGTGGGTTGTGGATCATTCACATGCATAAATAACTTTTAGCAGTCACCAGAAAAATAGCTTACATTCTTTTTTCAAAACTGTCTAAATTTTTCCTCACCAATCCCAAAAGTAAGCATGTCTTTTTTTTTATTCAAGCAGCTATATTCTGAATTCTGCTTTACAATATTGATGTATAATGCAAAACAAATTGCAAGAGAAAAATTACAAAAAAACAGTACAAGCACAGCTGGTAGAGCTGCTCTCTCGCAGCAGCAGAGGCCCGGGTTCCATCCCGACCTTGTGTGCCATCTGTGTGGAGTGTGCATGTTCTCTGTGATCGAGTGGGTTTCCTTTGGGTGCTTCGATTTCTTCCCACATCCCAAAGACTATGTAGGTTAATTGGTCTCTGTAAATGTAGGGAGTGGATGTGAACGTGGGATACCATAGAACTAGTGTGGATTTGGTGGAGTAAAGAGCCTGTTTCAATGCTGTATCTTTCAATCAATCAACGTTTATTCAAACTATTAACATAATGAACTGGAAATTAAACAATTATTTCTTTATTTTAGGATTAATTCTCCTGCTGAATTCAATAGCTGAAATTACAGCATTTATTTTACAGTCTGCTGGCCAAACGAAATTTCTATGTGGCACAGTGAAGTTGACCTATTATAAATGTTCTATTGCGCTAGGAATATAGGTGACTGGAGGACTCCTTTTTCAATAGAAAATATAATTTTCCACTATAGTATAAAGCAGCCAATATAGTAATACAATATTAATATTCGTTATCTAAAAAGCAGGAAACCTTTGAAGAATTTCATCTGTACAATGTTAAAAACATATACTGCGAACCAAAGTACTTTTTAGAAATTAAAGCAGAAAACATTGGAGATACTCAACTCAGGCAGCATCTGTGGAACGAGAAAACAATGCTAATGTTTCATGTATCTGTTTCGTCAGAACTAGAAAAGGAAGTAAGCAAGCATATTATATATTGCAGAGAATGCGGAGATGTGTGGAGAACAAATTGAATAAGGCAGAGACCAAGCAAATCCAGATGACACTAATGCTGATGGTGCTATCTAGGAGAGGGTGGTTAATCATACCTATTAGAAACATAGAAAATAGGTGCAGGAGTAGGCCATTCGGCCCTTCGAGCCTGCACCGCCATTCAATATGATCATGGCTGATCATCCAACTCAGTATCCTGTACCTGCCTTCTCTCCATACCCCCTGATCCCTTTAGCCACAAGGGCCACATCTAACTCCCTCTTAAATATAGTCAATGAACTGGCCTCAACTACCTTCTGTGGCAGAGAATTCCAGAGATTCACCACTCTCTGTGTGAAAAATGTTTTTCTCATCTCGGTCCTAAAAGATTTCCCCCTTATCCTTAAACTGTGACCCCTTGTTCTGGACTTCCCCAACATCGGAAACAATCTTCCTGCATCTAGCCTGTCCAACCCCTTAAGAATTTTGTAAGTTTCTATAAGATCCCCCCTTAATCTTCTAAATTCTAGCGAGTACAAGCCGAGTCTATCCAGTCTTTCTTCATATGAAAGTCCTGACATCCCAGGAATCAGTCTGGTGAACCTTCTCTGTACCCCCTCTATGACAAGAATGTCTTTCCTCAGATTAGGAGACCATTCTCTCTAGCGGTGCTATAAATGGAGGAAGAAGAAAGAGAGCAGAAAAATCAATGCTGCATATGTCGGCTATAATATAATGCAGTTATCGGAATTCCAAAATAAATCAGAAAGCTGCTTATGTAGCATCTGTACAGTGCATTCAGAAAGTATTCAGACCCCTTCACTTTTTCCACATTTTGTTGCGTTACAGCCTTACTTTAAAATGGATTAAATTCTTTTTTTTAATCATCAATATACACACAATACCACAGAATGAAGAAGCGAAAATAGGTGTTTAAAATTTTTTGCAAAGTAATTAAAAATAAATAACTGAAATATCACATTTACATAAGTATTCAGACCCTTTGCAGTGGCACTCATAATTGGGCTTAGGTTCATCCTGTTTCCATTGATTATCCTGGAGATGTTTCTACAACTTGATTGGAGTCCATCAATGGTAAATTAATTTGATTGGACATGATTTGGAAAGGCACACGCATGTCGACATAAGGTCCCACAGTTGACAGTGCATGGCAGAGCAAAAACCAAGCCATGAAGACGAAGGAATTGTCCGTAATAATAATAATAATAATACATTTTATTTAATAGGCACCTTTCAGACATCTCAAGGACACCTTACATAGTAATCGGAATAAAAACATATAATCGGAATAGAACAGGTAAAAAAAGACATCACAGAGACACAAATTAAAAACAGAATTCAATCCAAAAACAGAAAATCAAAAACACAGTGTGAAGAGAGAGCAGCGGCAGCCAAAGCGCGCCAGCGTCCACTCTCTCTTCACGGCAGTCTTCACTGTCCGTAGACCTCCGAGACAGGATTGTGTCGAGACACAGATCTGGGGAAGGGTATAAAACAATTTCTGCAGCATTGCAGGTCCCGAAGAGCATAGTGGCCTCCGTCATTCTTAAATGGAAGAACTTTGGAACGACCAGGACTCGGCCAAACTGAGCAATTGGGGGAGAAGGGAATTGGTCAAGGAGGTGACCATGAACCTGATGGTCACTCTAACAGAGCTCCAGAGTTCCTCTGTGGAGATGGGAGAACCTTCCAGAAGGACAACTATATCTGCAGCACGCCACCAATCAGGCCTTTATGGTAGAGTGGCCAGACGGAAGCTAGTCCTCAGTAAAAAGCACGTGCAGCCCGCTTGAAGTTTGCCAAAAGGCATGGGAAACAAGATTCTCTGGTCTGATTAACCAAGATTGAACTCTTTGGCCTGAATGCCAAGCTTCACATCTGGTGGAAACCAGGCACCGCTCATCACCTGGCCAATACCATACCTACGGTGAAGCATGATGATAGCAGCATCATGCTGTGGGGATGTTTTTCAACGGCAGGAACTGGCAGACCAGTCAGGATCGAGGGAAAGATGAATGGAGCAAAGTAAAGAGAGATCCTTGATGAAAACCTGCTCCAGACCGTTCCGGAGCTCAGACTGGGGTGGAGGTTCACCTTCCAACAGGACAACAACCCTAAGCACACAGCCATGACAACGCAGGAGTGTCTTTGTGACAAGTCTGTGAATGTCCTTGAGTGGCCCAGCCAGAGCCCGGACTTGAACCCGATCAAACATCTCTGGAGGGACCTGAAAATAGCTGTGCATCGACGCTCCCCATCAAACCTGACAGAGCATGAGAAGATTTGCAGAGAAGAATGGGAGAAATTACCCAAATATCGGTGTGCCAAGCTTGTAGCATCATACCCAAGAAGACTTGAGGCTGTATTCGCTGCCAAAGGTGCCTCAATAAAGTACTGAGTACAGGATCTGAATACTTATGTTAATGTGATATTTCAGTTATTTCTTTACTTAATTACTTTGTAAACATTTTGAAACACCTATTTTCGCTTTTTTATTATGGGGTATTGTGTGTAGATTGATGATTAAAAATAATGAATTTAATCAATTTTAAAATAAGGCTGTAACGTCAAAAAAAGGGAAAAGGTGAAGGGGTCTGAATACTTTCTGAATGCACTGCACACCGAATACCAACAAATGGTAAAGAGTAAAATTGATCTGAAAAAAGAAATAATGGCAGTTTATTCAGGACTGCCAATTTCCAAAAGTCAATGACATTTTAATGCAACATTGGTTGCAATCATTGTTTGACTACAGGCTGCCAAGTCTGCACCCGCTGCAGCCTCAAGTTCTGGAATTCTATCGCTAAGCCTCACACTATTTCTTTATTTAAAAAAAGTAATTTTGGACAAAGTTTGGCCAGCTAATATCTGGTTAAGTACGTGGCCAAATGTCAAATTGTATTTGTTCATACTTTATGACTTAAAATTTTTAAAGTACAAATAGTTGCTTGTGACAAAACTTAACATAGGGACACATGGCTGCAAGATTGTTTAAGTAATTGCTGGCGACAAGTGTCCAGAGGTGATGATCATTGATCTGGAGATGAGCGTTCCACTTTCACCGCGGTAGCTGAGGAATTCATTGGAAGAAAATCTTATCTCATATGGTATATATCCAACTCAAAACTCCGAAGTTGTTGCCTCTTAATTGAGCTAAAAAAATGCCCAGCAAGGCATTCAATTCAATACTATGTAATCCAATAATTTGAAAAAAGCAATAATGGTGAAATACTTAAAAAAAAATCTAATATCACTTACCAACCAGGAGAAGAGTTCCAACAGCCAAGCCTCCTCCTAAAAAAGAAAATTAGAATTATTAATGCATTTAATTTTACCCTCAACATTCGGTCTCATGACTGGGGTGGATTTGGGAGGTGGGGAACAAAGGATGGATGGGAAGGAACAATATTTACATTTGAAGTCAAAAGTAAAGAAAAAATGATACCACAGGTTTCTTCTGATGGGAAAAAATAATATAAAAGAATACACAATGGGTCACTATATTACTACAATTTGTTCTGTTTCAACTACATTGATTTCCTCAGAAGACTAAGGCTTCAGAGACATTTACTTCCTCAGAAGATAAAGGAAATTCAGTGAGTTTCCAATGGCTCTTAATTTCTAACGATGCATTATAGAAGGCATTACATTGTGATGCATCACAGCTTGGTATGTCAACTGTTCTGCCCAAGACTGCAAGAAACACAAATCAGTCTACAACAATCCCCCCCCCCTCCCCCTCCCCCGACTCATCAATACACACTGCCTCCAGTAAGCAACCAACATAATCAAGGACCACTCACACCCCCGTCATCTCTGTTCTCCCCGCTCTCATTCTACAGATGGTACAAGGACTTGAAAGAGCAAACCACCAAATTCAAGAATAGCTTCTTCCCTGCTGTCATCAGACTTTTGAACGACCACTACGGATGAATCTCTGATCTTCCAATCCACGATGTTGCATTCCTTTTTTTAATGTTTTTTCTGTAGTTGTAACACTATATTCAGCACTCCATTTGTTTTCTCAATTGCATTACCCAAGGTACTCACATATGGTATGTTTTGCCTGGATAGCACAAAATATATATATTTTTTTTTTACAGTACATGTGACAATAATAAACCAATACAAGAAGAAATATTACTGGAAAAGGACCAATATAATATGAATAAATAATAATTAGATGAGGAAGTAAATACCAAGGTCTGTAATCTAGTAAATGTGGGAGATCTTTATCGTAAAAATGAATGGATTTCAATATGGGAATAACATAGCTACCACCTTTATACCTTTTGCAAAGTCTTTGGCAAGTGTTCGCTGTCTGAATGTGAAGTCAATATTGAACCTGTTCATGAAACTTCCACAAAACATACGACTTCTACCAACCTTCCACCACAGTACAATGCCACTTCTTAACAAGAAAGATTCAAGTTGAGATCTTGGACAACACAGACTATGTCTCAGATACCATCTCTCAACAAAGGCAGACGATGAAGATGCTTATGCCTGCTTCTTTCCCCTCCTTCGCACGATCATTTCCCATCCCGGAGTCCCATATTTCCCTCCCTTTTCTTTCCCCATCACCCATACCCTTCCCTTCAATACTACATTTCACTCCGCCTCTTCACTCTTTAACTGACACCCTTTTGTTTCCTTTTCATCTCTAGCCTTTGTCACCTACTCCATCCACTTGTCGATCATTCCCCCTCACCTGTATCCGCCTATCACTTGCTGCCTGCCTCCCTCCATTCTCTTCCCCACCAGAAAGGCTCACGTTAAGATCTTGGACAACATCTCAGGGGCCTACTCCATCCATTTGCTAATCATTCGCTCACCTGTATCCACTTGCTGGCACCCTCCACCCCACTCCATCAGTGTAAAGAAGGGTCCCAACACATCATCTGTATATTTCCTCCACAGGTGGTGCCTGATCCACTGAGACCCTCCAGGGTCTTGTATATTTCAACTTGTTTTAATAAGATGAAATATACTAACTGAGACGTCCAAGGTCAGAGTATTTTATTTCCTATTCCGTTTACTGAATCCAATCACTCACTAAAAAATGCAATGTTCAAATATGAAGCACACAAAAAGTGAGTAATGTTAGGTAGTCTGTAAAATACGTTGGTCTGCTATCATAGAAGTCCCAAGGGAACCAGATTACGAGTGTGTAGATTAGTTTAGAGGTACAGCATGGAAACAGGCCCTTCGGCATACCAACTCCATGCCGACCATTGATCACGCATTCACACTAGTTCCATGTTATCCTATTTACTCATCTACTTTCTACACACCAGGGACAAGGTTACACAGGTCAATTAATCTGCATGTTTTTTGGAATGTCGGAGGAAACCAGAGCACACGGAGGAAACCTACTCAGTCAAAGGCACAGTCAAACTCCACACAGACAGCACCCGAGCTCCGGACAAACCTGGTCCCTGGTGCTTCGAGGCAACATCTCCACCAGCTGTATCACTGTGCTGCCAGAGTTGTAATATATAATAATCAGAGGGTTGTGGGACCACAGGAGATTAGAGGTAAGAGGGATGTGAAAATAACAATGGAAATCTTAAAACTGAATTAAAAAGTATGTGAATGCCGAGGTGATGGTTTACTAGCATGCCAATCTTGGGTTCATCAGGGTTTAGGATAAAATCAACTTTACAGCTTGTGAAGATGCCTGGGAAGAAAAGGCTAGAAGTAACATATGCCGGGAAACGATGCAGGAACAAAATCAAGTGGTCTTACGGAGACAGTCTTAGAAATCATGTCAATAGCTGGAGATCTATGACATCTCAGGGTCAAATGCTAGAAAGTTTGCCAACTGTCTGCTCTAGTCTGAGAGCGATCTCTCAGAGAGGATCTGGTTCAGCCCCAATTGCCTCTTTCGATACTGTGTCCACTTCGTAATCCTGTGTCGATGCTGAACTTTAATCATTGCAGGGCTGATGATGGACCAGTTACCGAAAATTGACATAAGATGGAGTAACTCAGCAGGACAGGCAGCATCTCTGGAGAGAAGGAATGGGTGACGTTTCAGGTTGAGACCTTTCTTCAGACTGAGAGTCAGGGGAGAGGGAGATTACAGATATATAGACTAGTTACAATGGGCTGAATGGCTTTTTTCTGAATGTTCCACCAGAATCTCACTGCAACATTAACCTTTAAGAGTTTCTAGGTTTAAGCACATGTCCTCCAGATTCACAGCTGTCTTCAGGCAACTGAACCATCCTACCAACAACTAGAGAACAGTCCTGAACGCATGTGCCTCATTGCTAACCCTCAGACTATCTTTGATCGGACTTTGCTGCCTTATCTTGCACAAAATGTTATTCCCTTATCGTGCATCTGTACACTGTGGACGGCTCGAGTGTAACCAAGTATTTATTGTCTTTCCGCTGACTGGTTAGCAGGTTACCAAAGCTTTTCACTATACCTCGGTACAAGTGACAATAAACAAATCTTCAGTCTGAAGAAGGGTTTCGGCCCGAAACGTTACCTATCTCATTCGCTCCATAGATGCTGCTGCACCCGCTGAGTTTCTCCAGCATTTTTGTGTACCGACAATAAACTAAAGTGTGTATGAAGGAATTGTAGATGCTGGTTTACACCGAAGATGGACACAAATGGCTGGAGTAATTCAGCGGAACGGGGCAGGCAGCATCTCTGGAGAGAAGGAGTGGGTGACGTTTCGGGTCGAGACCCTTCAGACCAAAGATTATAGAGCAGAGCTCTGCTCTATAATCTTTGCTTCAGACCAAAGATCCTATACCGAGCTTCAGACTCAGTCTGGCTGCTGCTTGTCCCGCTGAGTTACTCCAGCATTTTGTGCCTATGTTCTGGTTATTTGCCGCTTGGTCTAGCACACTGACCTATGAGGTAGTCAAGGGATGGCACCCCGGTGGAGAGCAGCAGCTGCCCGTTATGCAGCGACGGCCGGGTTCCCGGCACCGGCGCCCGTTTGCTTCGCGCTCTCCTCTGGAAGCTCGTGCCCGCGCGCGTCGCCATCTTCCCGCGGCCGTTGGCGCCGCCCGTTGCCTTCTGGGTGAAAGGTTTCGGAGGGGGGGAGGGGGGCAGAACCGAACCGCCGAGCGTCACGTGAACAATCCGCCCAATCAGACCACCTTTTACAACCCGGACTCGTCAGTAACGCATCGTAGCTGTCTTCTGATTCGTCGCTGCGCCCCTCCCCCCGCCCGGTACTGCCGGCGTCTTTTCAGGGAAAGTACGGTTGAATTTGTTTAAAAGCATTATTGGAGGAAAAGGTACTTTCTCTCTTTTAACGTTCGAAAGCACTGTGATTGGGTGTGTTTACAAGTGACAGCTTTAAATACGTTGGAACCATGCACTGAATGGTTATGAACTGTCAGTGGAGGTCGGCCGGGGCCTATTGTGCACGCCCGATGCAATGAATGATGGGATATAAATGAACTACAAATCCCACAGTGCACCGGTCGGTGCACAAATGTGAATCTCAAATGAATCCACAAAATTAAGATTTCGTCCATAAGAAAATACATGGACTGGTAAACCATTGGAAATAAATGCAATAGGTAATAATGTTCATTTTCAGTATTTGAAAGTTGGACAGCCATAGTTTGGAACTGGTCTGAAAATATGCCAAATTAAGGCAATTGTGGAGTGACAATAGTTAAACATTTAGCTTGAATGTGCGTTAACAAGTAGATAACGTATTACTGAATATTAACTTAGTTATTGTCCGTGGTGGAAAATCAACTGTCTTTAAAAGGCGACTTTAAAAAAAATTTAAGATCAATAACATCTCTCATTTTTCATGGAATTGCATGTCTTTTCACCTGAAATTAATCAGTTGTGAAAGTATTGAAATGCATTTTATCCCAAATGTAACCTCATCAATATTGTGTTCAGTTTTGGTCACCCTGCTGTAGGAAGGATGTTTATTAAGCTGGAAACAGTACAGAGAAGATTTCTGAGGATGTTGCCAAGACCTGAGGACCTGAACTACAGGGAGAGGTTTGGCAGCATAGACTTTATTCCTTGGAGCACAGGAGGCTGGGTGATCTTAAAGAGTTGTATAAGATCATGAGAGGAATAGATATGGTGAATACACAGTCTATTATCTAGAGTAGTGTAATCAAGAACTGGAGGATATAAGTTTAAGGTGAGAAGGGAAAGATTTAATAGGAAGCCAAGCATCATTTTTTCACATGGACAGTGGTGGATATATGGAACGAGCAGACAGAGGAGGTAGTTGAGGCAGGTACTATAACAACATTTAAAATACAGTTGGATAGTACATGAATAGGAACGGTTTAGAAGGATATGGGTCAAATGCAGGCAGGTGGGATTAGTGTAGATGAAGCATCCTGGTTGGCATAGGCAAGTTGGGCTGAAAGGCTTGTTTCCATGCTCTATATAACTGACTATATGGCGCTTGTTAACTCCAATCTCCCAGAGAGCTTTGATCCACTGTAGACACAAGGACCTACGGAGGCTGGAATCTTGTGCAAAACATAATCTTCTGGGGTTACTCAGCCAGTCTGGTAGCATCTGGGAGGGAATGGATAGGTGACATTTTGTTTTGGGACCCATCTTCAGACTTATTGTATAAGGGGGGTGGGGGGGTGAAAGCCTGAAAAGAGTGGGACAAAGCCTTGTGGATGGGAACGGGAATGGAGAACAAAGGGAGGGCAGGATAATGGAAGAAATGAGGGTGGGCTGGGGTAGGAGGGCACAGGAGAGAAAGGTAGCAAAATAAGAGGGGGAGTTACCTAAAATTAGAGAATTCAATGTTCATATTATTACGTAGTAAGCTACCCAAGCAGATTATGAGATGCTGTTCCTTCGTTTTGTATGTGGTGGCATACTGATAATAGAAAAGGCCCAGGACAGAAGGGTCAATATGGGAATGTGAAAGGAAATTAAATAGGTTAGCAACCAGCAAATCTAGGCGGACCAAGAACAAGTCTTCACCAAAACAGTTGGTTAGTCTCAGCATGGTCTCACTGATGGATGTGAAGGACGAAATACAGGGACTGGTGTAACATTTCCTCTGTTTGCAGGGTAAAGTACTTGAGGAGGGGATGGTTCAGTTTCTGTTCCCATCCCATTCTGTAGAGACCATTCCCTCCACAACTCGGTTCACTCATCCCTTCCCAACTTAACCCCCCCCCCCAAGTACTTTACCCAACTCCTATTAACTGACTTTTGCTCTGCCTTCAACACCATCATCCTAACCAAATTGGTCTCTAAACTCCTGGACCTATGAGTCTGCACCCCCTCTGCATATGGATCCTTGACTTCCTGATCCATAGACCATCAATAGCGAGGATAGGTGACAAAATATCCTCTGTGATAATTCTCAACAGCAGTTTCCCGCAAGGATACAATCTCAGCTCCTTACTACCTATATACTCACAACTGTACAGCCAAATTCTGCTTTAACTCTATTTACAAGTTTGCAAATGACATCATTATAGTGAGCCCGATCTCAAACAGTGAAGAGAAGGAGATCGACACAAAACACTGGAGTAACTCAGCAGGTCAGGCAGCATCTCTGGAGAAAAGGAATAGTTGATGTTTTGGGTCGAGACCCTTCTTCAGACTTGGAGTCAGGGGAAAGGGAAATAAGAGATATAGATGGTGATATAGAGAGATATAGAACAAATGAATGAAAGATATTCATGAAATAACAATGATCAAGGAAAGATGGAGCCCATTGATGGCTGTGGGCTAGGTGATAACAGACTATACAGACAGATTTATACAGATAGAGAGCCTAGTAGCAAGGTATCAAGCCAACAACCTCTTCCTCAGTGTCAGCAAGACAAAGTAACTAGTTTTGTTAATTCAGAAACTGAGGTAGTGTACATACCCCAGTCATCATCGATAGTGGCGAAGTGCAGATGGTTGAGAGCTTCAAGTTCCCAATGTAAGTATCACCAAAAATTTGTCATGGACCAACCACATTAAAGCTATGGCCAAAAAAGTACATGAAGCCTCTCTTTCCTCAAAAGCTTAGGATGTTCGACATGTCTCAAATGACTTTTACAAATTTCTACAGATGCACTGTAGAAAACATCCTGTTGGGATGCAGGTAATCCCACCTAATCTTTGCAGGTAATCCCACCTAATCCAAGCAGCATTCTGATAAACGTTTTCTGTGCCCTCTCCAAAGACCCCACATCCGTCCTATAATGGGGAGACCATAACTCCATCTAATACTTCAAATGTGGCCTAACCAAAGTCTTACACAGCTGCATCATGACTTCCTGACTCATAGTCAATGCCTTTGCCAATGAGGGCAAGCATACTATATGTTTTGATCACCATTTTATCTACTTGTGTTACTACTTTCATGGTACTATGGACTGTAATCCCAATATCTCTCTGCACATCAATGCTGTTAGGAGTCCTGCCATCAACTGCATAGCTTCCCTTTACAATTGACCTCCCAAAGTGCTTGGATTAAACTCCATAGGCCATTTCTCCACCAATTTCTACAGTTGATCTACATCCCGTTGTATACTTTGAAGGTAGACACAAAATGCTGGAGTAACTCAGCGGGTCAGGAAGCATCTCTGGAGCAAAGGACTGGGATGGAGAGAAGAAATATACTTTGACAGTTTCCCTCACTGCAACTACAGCAATCTTGTTGACTTCTGCAAACCTACCAACTAACCCTATTTATGTCCAAGTCATTTATATACACTATGAAGAACAAAGATCCCAGCACATGTAGCTGAATATGCCATCAAACATTTGCAATTTTTATGTGACAATCCATTACTGACCCATAACCTGATTTTAAAGTTAACGAAAATAACTTAGTAGAAAAACACGCTATTGGATAATTTATCAGCCATTGTATTATGCGATAAACATATGTTGACGTGACAATTTTGTAGTGGTGCCTATGTACTAGTATCACCAACAATTCTCAACACCACTGCCCGGAGAGGTTGCAATGTCCGCTGCTAACTACCTATACACTCAGAATTGTGCGGCGGAATTATGCTTTAACTCTAATTACAAGTTTGCAGATGACATCATTCAAGTGAGCCCAATCTCGAACAATTGATTTTGCCTGATTTTGTCCCCATTTTCCTGGTGGAAATTCTGATCCTTTTAACCATCTCAAATACCATATTTCATACTGAGATAAAAAGCCATTTAAGCAACACGATTAAACAAATCGTGACCCACAGTGCACGTTCCTGTGCTGTACTGTGACCAGTCAGGGTGTGTTTGATCATTCATCACAGAATATCCAGTCTCTGATTCCCTCAGGCAGGTTAATTATGTGACTAGTCAAGTCTAGTTTCTGATGTAACTCATATTGTGCAGAGCTATTTGAGATCTAATTTATTAAAGTATTATTTGGTATTCAGTTTTCTTTATACTTATTTGTTTAAACCTTTACTGTTAAACCTTCTTCATAACACTTCTGTCCATGCATGAGCCATTACATTGAAATTTATCTTGCAGTTTCACAAATTCTTGTAAGTAATTCCATGGTACTGTTTGAAGAAGACCATAGTGTTCAGCAATTTTTCTGTCGAAATCCTTCATCATTTATAAAAAGGTGTAAAGTAACCAGTAAGGCAATGTCTCATGCAACGCCTTCCTAGTCATTAACAGTGTCTAATAATTGCACTGTAGATATTAAAGGACCATTTATAAGTTTCTAAAAAAAAATGGCGTTCCTTGCGATTTACTTTTCCCATGACCATTTGTCTGACTGCAGGTAGAAAAAGGAATTATATTGGAATCAAAGAAACCAATATATTCAAATAAGGCAAAATTAAGGAGAATTGTGTAAAACTCATAAGATCGTATTTTACTTTAATGATCATTTACGTTATAAAAGAAGTTTGTGTAATTGTGGATTGCTTTAGACCACATGCTATAATACATGTTTCAAGGCACTTGCAATGAGGTCATTTGTAATTATATAGTTCTGTACATTATGGTGAGGGATGTTAATCTTGTCACTCGTCAACAGTAAATTGAAAAATACAGAACCACAGGCAAAAGGATAATGACATTTAGAATTCATTATACAGACTACTCTTGTCAATTCTAAATCACTTAATTTGAATCACTGGATGATTCAAACAAGCTCAAAAAAGCTTCCAGTGCTCGTTTATTCCAGCTGCTTAATTCAAATTACTGGACAATTCCATTTTCTTAATGCATAAATAAAAGGCTGTAAAAAGTGAATGTGCACTGTAGAGAACGACATTAGGTTGCATTATGTTGTACATTGACTATGTGAAAATGCACCTTTAGGGGGCAAGTATATCCAGCTTAGAAATTTGATCGCTTGTATTGTGAAAAACACATATGACGTTCATCAGAACAAAAACAATTGTTCATGTTTATTCATCTTATGATCAAACAAAATAAGCAATGAGAAGATGATGCTCCAGTAGTTTCCAATGTAACCAGTGCGGTTTGCAACGGAATTTTTTTTTTTTTTCTCTTCAGGTACATTTGGATTTTATGGGGGAATGGGAATATAATGTTGCTTCATATTTTCATCTAGGAAGTCTGGATTCTTGTCATTTTCACTGCTAGGGGCAATCAATAATCATAGTTTACTTCCAATTAAACATTTGGATATGTGGAGAAAGCAGGAACGGGGTACTGATTTTGGATGATCAGACATATTCATATTGAATGGTGATGCAGGCTCGAAGGGCCGAATGGCCTACTCCTGCACCTATTTTCTATGTTTCTATTTCTTGCTATTTTGTAACAAGGACCAAACATAGCACATAGATCATTATAGCCTGAACAGGCTCTTCGGCCCACAATGTTTATGCTGAACATGTCTAGCTGCCTGCAAGTGATCCACATCCCTCCAATCCCTGCAAATCCATGTGCCTATCTAACAGCTTCGTAAAAGCTACAATGGTATCTGCCTCCGCCATTGTCTGTGTAAAAAAAACGTGCTCCGCACATCTCCACTATATTTTCCCCCTCTCACCTTATAGTTATGCCTTCTCGTGTTGGTGTTTTTCTTTTTAATATTTTCCGTGATACTGTTATTCATGTTTGGCAGTAAGATAACTTTCTTAATTTTCCTATATTTGAAGTTCACAACGTGGTCTCTTCTACATCAGGGAAACCAAACCAGATCAGGTAATGGCTTTGTGGAGCACCTACATTCAGTCTTCAGGAATAACCTTGAGCTTCTTGTTGCCTGCAACTTTAATAATTGATCATCCCATTTCCACCCAGACTCATCTGTCTCTGGTCTCCTGTTCTGTTAAAACATAGCTGAATGCAAGCTTTAGGAATAATCTTTTGTCTAGGCATTTTGCAACTTGCAGGAATTGTCTGACTTCAGATAACTCACTCTGCTTGAATGAGAACTAGCCATTTCTGCCTTTAATTTTGGCTTCCCTTTTTTTTATAAGAATCTGGATTGCTAGGAATGTTTTGCAGCCTTGCCATAATCAACACATCACACAGACAATTAAGCTTTTAATTTGACCTTAACTGCTCCATTACACTCATCCTATCTGGGATATTCCCTTTATTCATACATAGTACATAGAACAGTATGGCATAGGAACAGGCCCATTCGGCCCACAATATCTGTGCTGTACATGATGCCAGGTTAAACTAATTTCCTCTGTCTGCAGTTGATCCATATCTCTCTATTTCCTGCATGTCTATATACCTATCTAAAAGCTTCCTAAATGTCACATCGTATCTGCCTTCATCACCATCACTGACAGTGCATTCCAGGTATGCACCACACGCTGGAAAGATCTTGTCCTGCACATCTCCTTTAGTGAGGGAAATAATTTTATTTAGAACTACTGAGGTTTATCAAATAAGGGAAGACCCTTAAATACATCGTTACTGGAGCAACCTTGGATTTATCCACCTTCTTCGTATTTGATTATGGATTTGTATCTTATTTGGTGTCAATTATCTCTCTGCTTTGCTTAAGAATGGTGTTGTGCCTATTGCTGTCATGCACCTGTGTAAATTATTTTCTGGTAACTCTTTTTGCTTTTTTTATGATAATTGACATCCCTTGCTACTATTTCTCCCTTTCAGAAGAAATATATTTACCTATTTAATAGCAAAACCCACACAATTTCAAATTATCAGAGAGGAAGATTAATCTGTAAATTACTCCAACCATCATTTTGAATAAATCATCAACAAACTTGGAAGTAATTGATGATCATTTTAAAGAAGTGTCAAAGGGATTGCGGTCCTGCTGCTAAATGTTTGGTTCTCCATGCAAGGTTAACAGCACATTAGCTGCTTCCTTGAGGTCCAATTAGGCAGCACTTGTGTCAAATCAGCATTGTGCACTGATTGACATTAAGATTTCCCTATTCTACATTGCACGTGCTGTCATCTTTCCAATATGGTGGACACGTAAATCATGCTACAAATTTGAAAGTGCACAGCATGCAGCACAATGGCAGAGAATCAACACTTTACCAGCCAAACAAAAGATGCAATTCAAGCTGGAGATTCTTAATCACTTGAATTTCTTCATTTTCTGTTATATTTCCACTTTCCCAATATCATCTTCTCGACCAATATTTTAATGTAATTTTCTTTATTTTATTCTCAGACTACGAATCATATCTGACTGAAAGGATGGCTGGAAAGCTGCTCCTGTGTCTCTGGTAGATTGCTGAGAAAATTGAGGAAATGCTGATGGTTGTCTTTACATGACAATTTAAGCTTTGGAGTAGTGACAAGATTGTTAATCCTGAGAGACCAAAATGTGGGACAAAGGACTGAAGAAAGAGAGGCGTGCCACATTCCCTGGTTCTGAAAGATACTAATGATCCAGTTATGTGTCTACAACTGTGCTTTGCTAAATATGCATGCAGAATAGCCACTGAGACAGAAATTCGAGCGATTGCAAAAAAGCTTTGAATTTTATAATGTGCCTCTGTCACGAATAGTTGGACAATTTTAAATATAGTAAGGACAGTGGGAAAATAAATAGAGAACATTTCCACAGATGACAGATAACTAACTGCTGTAGCAGTAATGCTTCAGCAGCCCACAAGCTCATTCACATTCATAGATTGTGATTTTGAAAAATGGCAGAAAATTGAAACCTATGGTACTTGGTTTGAATTGCATACAAGGATACTGGAAACTAAACAAAAAAAAATGTTGACGGCCTTAGCGTTTGAAGCCTTTTGAATTTTACAGTCACTGGCAAATGCTGCATTATTAAAGAATTATGTTCATGAAACACATATAGGTCAGGATCAGCAAGTTGAGTTATTAAAATAATATTTTGATGATCTATCCAGTTTATAACATGAATTACAATTAGTATTTACAGTGTTCAGCTGAATATGTATCTAATAAATGATTGGAAACATTATATCATGGATACCCTAATCCTCATATTTTGAGAAGCTTCTATTAACTCTGCAATGATTGATAATTAAAGGGGAAAGAATTACACTGCCATCAGTGCTATTTGTGCTCCTAATCTTCTTAGTGGCATCTGCCATTGTACTACAAAGCCTCTTTTCCTCCTCATTCCTGGTATGTGATGGTATTTGTGTCTGCCAATTAAAGTTTTATACTCTGTAAATCAGATTAGCTGTGGAATCACCTGAAAGTAGAGTGAGTTATCATGTGTTCCAACTTCATTCTGTGGCATGCTGCGCAGTGAAACAAAGTATTTTGGTTCTTGGGATACTCAGAAGTATCTCTCAGCATGTGTTAGAAACTACGATCTCAAAGAAGATGATTCAATTTTCCCCGCCTTTATACTGTTCATAATGGGATTCTCTCTGGAATTGCCTTCCTAAACCCTTCCACAATACTTTATCTCTTTCATGCTTTAAGATATTGATTAAAACCCATCCCTTTGATGAAGATTTTACTCATCTTGCCTAATTTTGTAAACCACCATCTGCAGTTCCTTGTATCCACTTGCCTAATTTATTGTTTGTTTGGTGTCGAATGTTGTTTTGCATACTCATCTAAAGTACCTTGCAATGGCCTGTTATGTTAAAGGTGCTATGTAAATTGTTAAATGTAAAATGTAAAGCCTAATAACAATATTTAACTGTTGCAAGCGGTTTGTTTCCCAACTTAATTCAAGATGTTTTAGATGATTAGTTGCCTTTTACAAAGGTTGAAGGTTATGCTCTTGAGTATTTTTGAGTGATGCAAGATCTAACCTGAAGAGAACAGAATGTTTCAAAATAGGCCCGTGTGATTTTCCATTAAAGTGACATTAGAATTTATTTCTAATTTCAATGTACATTTTTAAAATTCTGGATTGCTTTAATAAAAGGTGGAGCAGTGCCATAAGTGACAGTGAAAATTTTGTTTATCTGTTTATCGAGGCTCTAAAATGTTTTTGAGGAATTCGCCTCATGGTAAAATATCTGCGTGAAATTGGAACCTTATTGTTTTTAAATAATTTAAAAAAACATTCAAAATACAGTGCAACAAAATGGCAATTTATTCACTCAATCTCATCAATAAATTGTGAATATGAATACATTCCCAGTTCTGCCTTTCCATTACTTTGCACTGATGTGACATCAAAAACAGTTTTAATAAACTGGATTTATAATTTATTTGTATTCTGTCATGATTTTCATTGGAAAAATTAAGCTAAAAATGTCTTTGATCGCTTAGTCGCAACTAATAATTTGGGACATTCTATTTTTTCATCTGCACTCTCCTACTACTTTGCATAGTCAGAGAGCTATACACTACAAAAACAGGCCGTTCTGCCCAACACATCCATGTTGACCAAATTGGTTAACCGAGCTTGTCCCACTTGCCTGTGTCTTGCTGATATCCCTGGCCCATATCCCTCCAAACCTTTTGAATAGATGAACCTGCCTAAGTGAAATGTTGTAAGTGTCCCCGCCTTTATGAACTTCCTATGTCATCTCGTTCCATGTACACACTAATGTCTGAAAAGGCCACACCTCAGTTCCTTTTTAAATCTTTCCTTTGTCACCTTAAACTATGGCCTCTAGTTTTTGTCTTTCCTATCCATGGAAAAGATTGAGGCGTTTCACCTTATCCATCCCTTCATGATTTTATGTACCTCTATAAGGTAACCTCTCAGCTTCGTATGCTCCAGGAAAAAAAAGTCCTAACAATTTAAATTATAATTATGAGAAATTATAAAGTCCTATTATTAACAATATAATAGTTTAACAACTTAAATTTGTCTTGTGATTCCTGCATTTGTTGTAATAGCCGATTCTGAATGATTGGTTGGGAAATGCCCCTACTGCTCTGTTGAGATACCAAATGTTGAATCATTTTGGCTGTTATACCTTGAAGGCTTCATGTGATGCCATTAATATGTGCACTGCCAATATGCATTTTTCTTCCTCCTCACAGGCAGTTACTCAGCATTGAGAATGACTTTCTTCTATGGTTATGGGTGGGAAGATTGATTGGCTCTTGCACGCTTCTTCCACTGTTAATGCTTCACCACCTTATTCATGTGTCAGGACAATGTTTGAGGTGCTTGACGAGTTACCGTGTGCTTCAAACCACTTGAAGAGCCCTTCTGCAGGAGATTTGCAAGAGTTAGTGTGGATGCTATGTTTCTTGATCTTCCTAAAAATTGCTTGCTCTGATGGAGCTCAAAGCAGTGCGTTTGCTTCTAGATCTGCTGACAGACGAGATGATGTGTGTTCATCAAAACTGATTAATTGTAGTCGGAGAAACAATGGCCTATTTGTGGATTTGAAGGATTTCATGAACACGGCATTGAGTCCTTCTACTTCTTGAATACTGCATACAGTTCTGGCCATCGCAATATAGCACTTGGGAAGTGAAAATATTTGTTTCGAGAGGCACTTTGTCCCAATAGCTATTCAATTGTCCACCATCATCCACAACTGACTCTGACAAGTCTGATTTGCTGTTATAGAAAGATAGAAAACATAGAAACATAGAAAATAGGTGCAGGAGAAGGCCATTCGGCCCTTCGAGCCAGCACCGCCATTCATTGTGATCATGGCTGATCGTCCCCAATCAATAACCCGTGCCGGCCTTCTCCCCATATCCCTTGATTCCACTAGCCCCCAGAGCTCTATCTAACTCTCTCTTAAATCCATCCAGTGATTTGGCCTCCACTGCCCTCTGTGGCAGGGAATTCCACAAATTCACAATTCTCTGGGTGAAAAAGTTTTTTCTCACCTCAGTCTTAAATGGTCTCCCCTTTATTCTAAGACTGTGGCCCCTGGTTCTGGACTCGCCCAACATTGGGAACATTTTTCCTGCATCTAGCTTGTCCAGTCCTTTTATAATTTTATATGTTTCTATAAGAAACCCCCTCATCGTTCTAAACTCCAGTGAATACAAGCCTAGTATTTTCAATCTTTCCTCATATGACAGTCCTGCTATCCCAGGGATCAATCTCGTGAAATTATAATTTGTCTTTGCTAATTAAAATATCTTATGCACTTAACAGAGAAAATGTTGATAAAGATTAATACGCATCCTTTGTTCTTGAGGATTTGTGTGCAGATGGCATTGTTCATTTAACCTACTTTCTTTATTTGCTCCTTTACTTTCAGAAATATATACCATTTCTTGCAGTGCCTTGTAGTGTCTTAATTTAAAAATGTCAATACTATTCTCAATTTGCCTGTATTGTACTATAACATTTGCCCATTGTATTTGATATGTTATATTTTTTATTTAGCACGTTAATCCTTTTTCCTAATAATATTTGTCTGCAATACATTAATAAAATGGAAAAAAGTGTAACACCTTTTAATCTAGGTTCTTGGCTGGTAGCAAATGTGAAAATTGTGACTAGCTCCTGTTTAGCTGAGCAGGCTCTGGGCCAATGTCATTAAAGCCATGACATTCAGCAAGTCTCGTTTCGCACAATGACAATCATTCTCCTTCTCAGACCTTATTTCAGTCCTGTGTTTTGCTTTATCGCATAGCCATTGCCTCTTGCTGCATTTAACTTCCACCCCACTTTCCGTTGGCCCATTTTCTCTGAGATTACTTACACTAAGAATAAGTACTTCTTCCTTCCAAGACATCAATTAGCTTTTTTTCTGTGGAATTAATCAGGCGAGATAGCAATTGTTTGATTGAACATTGTGTACCAATCAAATGACATGGATTTCCTTTATACAATGAAAATCTGAATTAATTAAAAAAAAATGTCCAAATGCTAATGTGCCCCTTAATAATATGCCATTGCTTCAAATTCAGTACCAGACACACCATCTTCTGTCAGCCCATTCATAAATGTACATGTAAAGGCCAAAAATTAGGTTTTAAAGGGAACAGAAAAAGAGCAGGGTCTTAATGGGTTGTATTTGGAATGTAATTGATGATGAACAGATAACTCTTCCTTGAATCTATTCATCAGTTAAACACACAGTAACATCCTTGCATTAACAAGGGTAGTTTTGCAGGCAGAGGGTGTAGATAGACTAACAGGCTTAAATCAAACCTGGAGAGGAGACAGATGGAATCTATCTGAGGGTGCAGAAAGTGTGTTCACACAATCTTTAGAATGGGCAAGGCAGTTTCTGTTTTAATCTGATGCTGTAGATGTAGTGCAAACAGGGTCACTGGCACTTCAAATGATTTTCAAACAAAAATGTAGAATGGCCAGCACCTTGTGGTTTCAGAATGAAACTGCAGGTAAACTTGATATATTGCAGTTCAGGTCACAAAGGAAAAGAAAGTTAAGCATCATAAGAGAGAAGTATTTTTCTTTGCTTGTCTACAATTAATCTTCTAATTGCTTCCATCTACAGAAGGTGATTCTGGAAATGCTATTAACTATTCAAATTGCTGTTAACAATACTCTGTTATAATATTGCCAAAATATTCTGATTGATATGGAAAGATACTTGTTTGAATCATTTTTACAATCTCAAAACCAACTAGTCTATTTTGTCCCAGGTTTAATGAAATTGCTTTAATGAAAGGTCTGTACAGGGGAATCAAAATGAAATATATTGGATTTGTACGATAGGACAAAATGCCAAGGAGATCCCAGTAGAGTGACAAAAGGTAACAATTGGAATTCAGAGAAAGACAAAATAAATCTTATTTTTCATCAACAGGCCATTCAATCTTACATTTTTAGCTGATAAAATAATGATATTGATTATAAGAGTCAAACTTATTGACAGTGAATAGGAACACCTATTCCACTCCTGGTACTTCTCAACTCACCCCCTCTCCTCCAACCCAGAGTGAGAATTGGGTTACCCTTCTTTAACACCCAAGCTTTCATATTCCACAGATTATTCTTCATAATTTCCATTACCTTCAATAGAATTCAACCACCTGACTCAACTTGCCCGCCCTTCATTTCGGAATTTTGTAGTGTCAATTCCATCTGCTCCTTCATCTCCACCAATTACACCCCATCTCATGGCATTTTCCGATGTACCCAAAGGAGATGCAACATTATTTAATTACGTCAAATGGCCTACACCTGCTTCTCACAATTACAGCATTGTTTGTTTTGTCTTTTTTTCCTGCTCTTCTGCACTCATTGATCACCTTTCATTCACAAATTCGCCAGACAGATCAGCTCTGATTAACAAGCATTAACCACCCTCTCTTAGGAAGCATTTGTTTGATGGCACTGGGTCTATATTCGCTGGAGTTTAGCAGAATGAGGGGGCACCTCAGTGAAACGTACAGAATAGTGAAAGGCTTGGATAGAGTGGATGTGGAGAGGATGTTTCCACTAGTGGGAGAGTTGAGGACTAGAGGTCATAGCCCCAGAATGAAAGAATGTTCTTTTAGGAAGGAGATGAGGAGAAATGTCTTTAGTCGGTGATGAATCTGTGGATTTTTTTTGCGACAGAAGTCTGTGGAGGCAAAGTCAGTGGATATATTTAAGGCAGAGATAGATAGATTCTTGATTAGTATGGGTGTCAGAGTTTATGGGGAGAAGGCAGCAGAATGGGATTAGGAGGGAGATAGATCAGCCATGATTGAATGGCGGAGTAAACGATGGGCCAAATGGCCTAATTCTACTCCTATCACTTATGATCTTATGATTTGTGTTATTTGGATCCTCTTGGTCTCCACAAATGTTCTATTTGTTCTCTGCAACTGTCCTTGCTATCATTTTAAAATATATTTCTTTCATCAGTATGAAATTACAGTTTTGCTTCTTGACACTTGGATTTTGCTTCACCTGCTGACTACCTGTTTTATCTCCGATTTCCACCATCTATAGTTTTATTTGCTTATCAATGACTTTAGCAAGAGGAGATCCTATTTGATTATCCAAGTTAACTTTGGGAATTTAAAATACCAAATGGGTTGCAGAACCTTCAACATGGCATATTTAGACCTTGATAAAGTTTCTCAGGACCATGATTCCTAAAACTGAAAATAGTAGGAACTTTTGATATTGGATTTCCTGTGGGAAATAAAATATATTTATGAGTGGAGTGTGCCCATGTTCATTTTTTCAGTTCATTGGATTGGTCACAACCTGAAATGCTGACTGCCCCTTTCTCCCCATAGCTGCCTGACCCACTGAGTTCCTCCAGATCTTTGCTACTTAGTCAACCCAGTAAAGCTCTGGAGTATTGCCAGCAATTTAGGCATATCCTTTAAGCATAAAATGATGAAGGTGTATTCTCAGTTATTATAGTAAAACGTTCTTAACTTGTTTCTTTTTCTGATGCGTTGCTGAGCCCATATACTTTCTTTCAATAATTCACCTATAAATTCATTTATAGTCTGCATATTTGCATTTAATAATTGTTCTTGATTCAAAATATTTTCTGAAGTGATTACGTCCACCAAATTTTTCCCACTCACTGAACAAGTTCAAGTTCACATTTATTGCCACATGCACCAATTAATGTGCAGTGGAATTTGACTTACCATGCAGCCATACAATCAAAAAGAGCACAATACACAATAGAATACAACATGAACATCCACCACAGTGGAATCAACATTCTTCACTGTGGTGGAAGGCAATAACGTTCAGTCAGTCCTCCTCCTTTATTCATCCGTAGTCGAAGCCTTGAACCCTCCGCAGTCGTTCTATCTATATTTAGATTTTAAGAATCTTAGTCCTAACTAATCAGACTAGCAGTTGATATTAAACAGCATTGGATAATAAAAAGCAAATTGGATTAAGGAGCTTGTTACTTGGATAAAATGGATAAAACAAGTCCATAAAATCTGCAAGTCTGTAAATTATCGCAGACAAAGTTCAATGCAGGAATTTAAAACTATTAGATTATTGGAAAAAAACATGGTGTTTAGATGTATTATACATGGCGTAGACAAGTAGAAAGTGATCTAGAGGTTACTGATTCAACATTTAATGTGAAAGAACTGCAAAGACATGCAGCACTGCCTGGCAAAATAGTATGCTTTCAAAAAAGCCTATCCTATCAAATTTTGTACTTTCAATAATAAGAAACCTGTTTTTAAATATTACATTGAGGTGGATAATTTTTAATTGTAAAGTTTGCAGTTTTGACAGATAGCACATCAAGATTTAGAGAGATCAGAGTTGTTTCTTATGGACATCTATCCGATTGTATGTGAATACTTGGCCAATATTCTATAGCTTATATGTGAATACTTGGCCAATAAACTTATTCGTCATCATCATGCCTGTTGCTGAGAAAATGCCGGAACCTATAAAGAAAGATATAATTGTAGAACGCATTGAAAAGAATATTATGGTTGTGTTTTCTCATCATGTTTACTTATTTGCTTTACTTAAACATTCGTGGGACATCTCTATTTTTGTCCACCCTTTATTGCTCCCTCTGTTAGAGAGTCAGAGAGTTACACAGCATGGAAAATGGCCTTTGGGTCCAATGTGTCCATGCTGACCAAGTTACCACCTGAGCTGGCCCATTTAGCCTGTGTTTGTCCTATCTTCCCCTAAAACGTTTCTATCCACATACCTGTCCAAATGTGTTTTTAAGCATTATAATTGTATCCAACTCTGCCACTTCCTCTTTCAACATGAATATTTATAGTCACTTGGACAGATACATGGATAGAAAAGGTTCAGGGGGACAAATACAGGCAATTGGGACTAGGGCCTGTTTCCGTATTCTCTGGCTCAATTACTTTGGCAGCTCATTCCACATATCTACCTCCCTCTGTGAAAAAGTTGTCTTTCAGGCACCTTTTAAATCTTTTCTCCCTCACCTGAAATCTGTACCCTCTAGTTTTAGACTTCTTTACCCTGGGGGAAAAGTCTTGTCACCATTCATCTAATCACTCTCCATCAAGATACTATATACCTCTAAAATATTATCTCTCAGCCTCTCACAATCCAGGGAAATAAGTCACATCCCAGACACTATTTTCCACACACAAAGCCATCCTGACCATCCCGAATAAGGGATAATTATCCCTATCAAAATTCAGTTAGATCCTATCAGAATCCACTCCAATAACTTACCCACCACCAATACCAGGCTCATCAGCCTAAAGTTCCCAGGTTTATACTGGCAACCCTTCTTAAATAAATGTATAGCATTAGCAATCCTCCAGTCTTCTAGTACCTCCTCCAATGATTTACACACATTTTTTGACTCGCACCAAGACTTTATTCCTCGGTACTAAAATCTCTATGCTCATATATTTTAAAGCCCTGCTTGCTACCTTTTCCTGTGTCCACTCACCTTAAACTCAGGTCTAAAATGTAGCTACTCATAATTCATCCACATAAAACTATACTGTCTTCTGAAATAATATACTTATATACTCGTCCTTCAAGACTTTACCACAGGGATCAGTATTTGGGCCCCACTCTATGTAATCACTGTTGAGCTGAGAAAACCAGATGTTATAATTCCAAATTTGCCAGTGAAACAAAACTAAGTGAGATTGTGAGTGGGGAAAAGGATATATGGGTCAAGAGTATTTAATTGTTATATTTACCGGGAAAAGAACAATGAAATCTTACTTGCTGCAGCTTTAAACTATTCTCTAACTTAGTGTTCCCTGCTCTGAGGCACTTGTTTTAGAGATATTTTTGAATTATGTACGGCTCTTAAAAAATGTTTTGTTAGTCAAATCTCAGCGATATTTATTAAATATTGTTTGCCACAAAGATTGTTCTTGAAAAAACACATACCACTTAAGCAACAGGAGCAAACTGCTCTTCATTTCTGGCAAGGATTTCACTGTGCCTTGTCCCATGTGACAATAAAGTGTTCCATTCCAATGTTGTGCTCATTCAGTATTGCAGTGTAATATAAACCAGAATCTGGTGCTTGGAGTTGGAACTTCAAGCACAGTCATGAAATTCGAAGAGTCCTGCCAATCATTATTAAAACTGACACAGAATATCTTTAAAAATAATGTATTCCATTATTTGACAACAGCTTTTAGCTCTAAATTTTCTAGGTTAAAGAAATTGACTGATAACCCTTCCACATAAGCTTCTGATTTTCAAGGCCATATAAACTATGGTTTATTGTTAACTCAATCATAATTAACAAATTTCCCAAGAGTATGTTATATCTGGAAGTGAGTGTCACTGGTACTGATAGCAGATTCCCATTTCAAAGTAAACCCAATATTCAAGTAAAACTGTTAATGGCTTTTGATATTCACTGTTATTTTTGCAGTGTTTAAATTTCATGAGACTTTATATCTAACACTGTTTTGATAATTTGTAATGTGGAAAGTCAGTCTGCATTTTATAGTATTTTTGTCAAACAGCAGATGAGACTTCGGAGTTTAATTTTAACCCCATAATATTTGTCTGCATGTAAATCTCTCCTGACAAAGACTGCCATTCAGGGGAACCATGAGTGCCACAGTTATCCAGTAGTAAATTCCATTTATTGCAACTACTACAAGATAGAGAATATTGTCCAAAAGAGCTCTTACCCAAGTGCAAAAGTGAAGATAAAGTATTTACCCGGGAGATTACTACTGCAGTGCAAATAACACTCTGCAAATTACATATGCAGAGCTGCGTAAGTGCAGCTACAGAGAATTCCATATGTTTAAAGTCTGCAATAAATGATAATGAAATGAGAGGTAATAACTTTCACAGTGAACAGTAGGGCCCTGGGGAAGTTGTAGAACAGAGGGACATTGGAATACAAGTTAATAGTTCTCTGAAAGTGGTATTACATGTAGACAGAGCAATGAAGAAGGTCTTTTGGCCCATTGGCCTTCAACAATCAGGGCATTGGGTATAGAAGTTGGGAATGTTATGCTGCAGTTGTGTTAGATGTTGGTGAGGCCACAGTTGGAGTAATGTGTTCCGATTTGTATATGCTATATGAAAAATGCCATTAAATTGGAAAGAATGCAGAAAAGATTTACAAGGATTTAGCCAGGACTTGAGTGACTGAGTTATGGGGAGAGGATGGCAGGGGAGGACTTTATTCCTTGGAACGTAGAGGACTGAGAAGATGAATTTACAGAGGTGTATAAAATCACAAAAGGCATAGATAGGATCTTATTCTCAGGGTTGGTGAATCGAGGACTAGAGAGCTCAGGTTTAAAGTGAGGGGGAAGATTTAATATGTGGTTGAGGCATGTACAATAAAAAAATGTTAAAATACATTTGGATAGGTACATGATAAGAAAGGGTTAGCGGAATATGTATCAAATGCAAGCAAATGGAACTTGTTTAGATGGGCATGTTGGCTGGCAAGAGATCAAAAGACCTGTTTCCATCCTGTGACGCAACGAAAATAAATATAATGGAAGCAAAACTAAGTACTGCAATTGAATTTGCAAGCCTTTCTTATTGAACATTATCACACAATATAGTTAAAATATTTATCTGTGAATGATTACGAGTAGTAATCTAATTTGAGTGCAGATTAAATTATAACTACCAAGCTTAGTTTATAATCATATCTTAAATCCTATGATGTGCTTGTAGTTTTATAATTAGTTTCTAGTTAGTGTCTGTTAAATTTTTCGAGTGTTTTTTTTCTATTTTACATGCTGAATTTATTTCCAATTAACAGCAGCTATCATTGTTGATACTGACAGTTTGAGACTGCATGTTCTTAATTCATGATGATGCTTTTACAATAGGATTAGTGATCATGATATTGTTACTTCAGATTTAGCAGTAGTTGGTTACTGAGATATTTCATGTCTGGTCTGTGTGTATATCACTTAACAGATGGTGGAATTTTTGAAATATGTTGGGAGTGATTTTAGGACTCATCCAATCAAGTAAAAAATCATTGTTTAATGATTTGATGACAATGTCTACCCTCACCATTTAGAATTTAGATGTTAAACAAGTTTATTTCTTATAAGAATTTTTTTTTTACCAAATTGCTTTAATTGTTGTGATGATCAAATCTTGTTCCTCAGCATCTTATTAGCAATTACTGCTGGATAAACATTGTACAATCTCTTTCATTAGACTTAAACGCTCTCAAATTTGTCCTTAGTCAGTGCCAGGCCTAAATGCTACTTCTGCTTTCCAAAATTCTCTTAGCATTGTAGTATGGTGTATCATAAAGTTGAAATCGGAGGCTTAATTACATTAAGAGTAATAACACAGCAGAACCTATTGAATTCACAATGGATCACATCACTTTTATCCTGTATTAAATGAGCTAAGCAACACAAACAGAATAATCAACATACTATTTGGCTGTCATCTGCAGTGTAGAGAGTGGAGATCACAAGGAGTTTTCCCTTGCTACAATGATAGCCTTTTTTATTTCAGACTCCCATCTGGGAGGCCATGAACACATTATCATACTGAACGCAGGGTTTTGTGTAATCTGCTTAGTGGCACTGCAGTCCAGATCCTTCATTGAATATTTTGCAATTTATAATTTAAATGAGAGTGCTGTTCTGACAGGCTTTGAAATTTATTAAAACTCTTTTGTGCATATGCTTTTGTTCTTGTCTAATAGGCTCAGCATATTTTGGATGCTCAAGTAAAATGATTAATTTTTATTCATGAGTTTTGAAGTCTGGGGATTAAAAATGGATAGATATTGCTGTTTGTGTTTATGAGAATGAGACGAAAGGTTTTTTTTGTTAAATAAGGAGGAAGGAAAACAGTGGACTTCCCTGTCATAACTGATCAGTAACACGAATACAATTCTATTACATAATGTCTTGGATTGAGACACTTGCAGGCTTATTTGTCCAATTTTGTAAGCTGTCATGTATTGCTGCTGTTTGTTGAATTTTTGGCTAAACATGAAAGTATTACCATCAGTGTTAAAATCGATAGATGAAATCAATAATGAGAAAAATATATAAGTTTAGAAAATGACATGAGTTTAGTAAAAAAAGTTTTAACTTTTGGAATGGAATTTTACCAATACATTATTTTTTCGAATTCAAATATTGCATATTTGGTATTCTCTCAATCATTGCAAAATGATTAAATGTGCATTTGATAGTATTGTTAGATGGCACTCAACACCAATAACATGCTGATCGACACTCAGGATTAAGTAGATTACTTAAAGGAAGTATTTGACTGACTAAAAACTAAGCTATAATGCAATCCAAGGAATACATTGACTTCAGCTCAGCGAAACCCAATAATATAGTTTAGTACATTGATACAGCATGGAAACAGGCCCTGCAGCCCGCCGTGTCCACACTATGCATTGATTACCCGTTCACACTAATTTTCTGTTATCCCACTTTTGGATCATTCCCTGCATACCAGGGGCAATTTACAGAGGCTAATTAACCTACAAACCTGCACGTATTTAGAATGTGGGAGGAATCCTGAGCACCCGGAGGAAATTCATGTGGTCACAGGGAGAACACGCAAACTCCACACAGACAGCACCCGAGGTCTGGATCGAACCTGGGTCTCTGGTGCTATGAGGCAGCAGCTTTATCAGCTACGCCACTGTGCTGTTCTTCTCTCTGCACTTTTTTCCAGTTAAATGGCATCTTTCCTGTAGCAGGGTGACCAAAATTAATTTCACTCCAAATTCAGCATCACCAACGTCTTGAACAATAGTAGCATTAGGTTTTGTACATCTGAGGAAAACAAAGGCACACTTGCAATAGGAAGTTATAGTGGACGGTGATTAATAGTGGAAATCCATTTTTAATAATAAATCCAATTCAGATTTCTAATTATGAAAGAAAACCAGTACCATTAACTTAAATGTACTGAAAGATGCCGATTTTTCCACTATGGCTATCTGCAGGTATCAATGATTGGAGTGACATTCACTGTTTAGAGATCGTACTGCAAATAAATGGCATAGATAGGCTAGACATTCAGAACTTTCTTCCCAGGGTGGAAATGCCAATGACTAAAGACAAAGCTTTGAGCTGAGAGGAACAAAGTTTAAAGGAGTTGTGTAGGGCAAGATTTATACATGATGAATGGTGGTTGCCTGGAACGTGGGGTGGTGCTAGAGGCAGATATGACAGTGGTATTTGAGAGGCTTTTGGATAGGCACATGAATATGTAGGGAATGGAGCGATATGGATCATATACAGGCAGAGGAGATTAGTTTAACCTGCCATTATGTTCGGCAAAAACATTGTGGGCCAAAGGGCTTGTTCCTGTAATGTACTGTTCTGTGAATGCAAATGCACAGTACCAATTGATGATTATGGTATGATATTTATCCTTCAATTCAGGACGTATTCAACAGAAGACCAAAAAGAAAGTGTAACTACAAGAAATAAAGAATCTCAAGTAATTTAGATGATTATTTTAAAGGATTTTTATTCGATTGAAACTAAATTTAAGTTTGGTAATGGTTTTGATGAATTTTGAGGAAAGTTGATGACCTGTGGAGCGATATCTAAATCCAACCTTTACGAGATGATGAGTATTTAAAAAAAAAAATCAATTTCAATTCTTTATGCAAAAGTATTTTGTTTCAGACGAGTTACACATTTGTTGTCTGCAATGTGTTTTTAGAAAGATTTTTTAAATTCTGAAATACTTTTTTATTGAATTTGTTTGAAAAATATTTTGCCTTTATATTTTCTGTATTGGAAATTAATTGTGTAAGCACTTTTAATGAATAATTGTAATTTAGGAAAAACAGGTGTTCTGATTAATAGACCTCATTGGCTTTTCTGCAGCATTGTGTACACAGCCATTTGTAATCCTTTGTAAAGTCAGCTCAGGTGTAAATTTATAGCATATCTTTGTGAATGTAAGTTGAAATCAGAATGACAACAGTGAAGTAATAAAAGGGAACGATGATCTGGTTGGCAAAAGAGTGGTCAGTAAATGAGATATAATTGGAGATGCATTAAAGCTTGAAATGATCAACTAATTTATGTGAATCCTTATCATTTCCAACAGAAAGAAACATGTTTTTTTAGTGTGTAGCAAAGCCTAGCCACACAAAGCAAGACAAGTACATATGGATAGTCCCTTGATATCGTTCACTTGCCGTGTAATCTTATTATGCAAAGTTCTAATCTTCACCTAGAATGAATGCCCTTGGGTCACAATATAGTCATATCAGGGTTTTTGGGGTCATGCTTTGTGATCCTTAGCTTATTCCTCCTGGCGGAACTGGGATTTGAGAGCATCCCCAGACACTTGCAAATATCAGTTGCAGAATCAGCCAGAACCTGCTGCAGTGTTTAGAAGACGAGACCAACATGAGGTCCCTGGTAGGATTAAAGATGATTTGTCGCTGCAGGATTTTCTAACAGATGTATTATTGGATAGGGAATAGAGGCCATAAGCACGGTGAAATTAGATCACATTTGCCATTCTCACTGCATCCACTGGTGGCTAAAGTAGCAGCTGCATGTGGATTTTATTTCTTTCAGGTAAAGCGACTTGTAAGTCATTTTGAAGGAATGAGATGAAAGCAGCTTTGGTGCCATTTCTGATGTCTGTAAGATTTAGTGGAAATGTAATGCGATTATTGATGACACCTTCAATATAGGGTTCCACATGGCAACATCACTGCTTGGCCCTGGGAAATAAGCCTTTCCCATCTTTTTACTCACAGTTGGAGGCTCAAAGTGATTTTTTTTTCTCGATTTTGGATCTTATAGTGAATGGAGTGGTTTTGGTTAAAACTTAATTTAGTACACGTTGGGTTTGAGTAATTTAAAAATAAAAATTCCAGTTTGGTTCCAAAGTTCTAATTGTAATGAGTTGTGCTTGGGGCATGCAGATAACATGTATTTTTGCACATAATATATTTATTTTATGCAATAATTTTTAATAAACCCTTGAGTAGAATACAGACATTATATGCATACTGTGCTTAAGCTGAGAATCACAGAAAAATATGTGTGGAGCGAGACTACTGGGGATGTAAATAAGATGGAGTTGATCATGAGCAAGTAATATCAGGTGCAGGGAGATTGGGGTACAGGGCATTATTAGGTAAAAAAATGAGAAGGGATGCAGCATAATTGGGAGAAAAGGCAGCATCAGGGGTCAGTCACATAATTTGGTGGTGGAGAAGGATTGGGCATGTAATTGGGCCAGCGTGGGGAGGAGTAAGGTGATATGATTTTGCATACACTACCTTCAAGTTCCCTTCACACATCGAAGGGTTTTGTCATCCCCTTCCATAGTTCTATCTTTTACTAAGTTGCATACGCCTTCATATATCTAGCAATTCATTTCTATTTTGTATTTGCTCATTCTTGTTTGCTTCTGAAATGGAACCAAACAGTAGATATTGAGAATAAATGGCCACTACATGCTTACACGAGTAAATTTAATTTAATCCATGCGGGATCAATTTCTAAGCAAGGTCTCTAATGTAAATCACTCCATTCTCAATGTCTTTCACTATTGGACCCAAAGATCCCAGTTCATCCCATTTCATCAGAATTGAGAAACTCAAGATATAACAATTTTTGACATGTGGGATAAGCAGAATTTGTTATAACTTCATCCACAATATTGACACAATGAGGGTTTCAAGCTTCCCACACACTAGTCTCCACTGAACACGTGATTTTCCCCAATACAAGTGCTTAGCACAAAACTACCGTTAGTTAGCACTACATTAGTCTTTTCCAAAAACACAAAGATATGGGAGGTACACAAAAATGCTGGAGAAACTTAGCGGGTGCAGCAGCATCTATGGAGCGAAGGAGATAGGTAACGTTTCGGGCCGCTGAGTTTCTCCAGCATTTTTGTGTACCTTTGATTTTCCAGCATCTGCAGTTCCTTCTTAAACACAAAGATATGGGAGACTGAAATATAGATTGGGAAGCCAACCCCTTCGGATTCTAGCTATAAAACTTGTTATTGTTAAAGAATACAACAATCTGGAATTTGAAGCTTCCATTTGAAGATTATCCAGGTGTGTGAGAGTGCCTTATGTAGGAGTTATAGTGAGGTGGTCACGCCCAAGGTGCAGGAAAAACATAGACGGATGACCACCAGGAAAGAGAATAAAGGAATCCCCTGGGGCTATTTTCTTTGACAATAGGCACGCTCCTTTGGATACTGTTGGGGATGATTGGTCAGGCGGGAGGAGCAGCAGCGGTCAGGTCTCTGGTGACAGGCATAGCGAGGAAGGAAAAGTCAGACACGGCCATAGTGATAGGAGATGCATCTGTTAGGTGGACAGACGGGAGATTCTGTGGCAGCAAATGAAATTTTAGGATGGTGTGTGCTGCCAGAGTCCAAGATGTCTGAGCGGCTGCAATACATTCTCAAGGGGGAGTTCAAGCAGCCAAAAGTTGTTGTGTACTTTAGCACAATGACATGGGAAAGAAAAGGGATGAGATCCTGCGGAGTGAATATGGGGAGTTAGTTAAAATATTAAAAAGCAGGGCCTTGAGGATGGTAATCTCCGGAGTATACCATGTGCTAATGAAGGTATAAATAAAAATATTTGAATGTCTGGCTCAGGAGTTGGTGCAGGAGACAGGGTTTCAGATTTTCAGACCATTTGAGATCTCTTCTGAAGAAGAAATGACCTGGAAAACTATAATCAAAACTCAGATACTGTAAATCATCCCTAGTGTAGGTGGTTAGGAATATTCTGACAGTCTTCAACCTGAAATGCTAACTCTGTTTCTCGTCCCACAGTATTACTAGCATGTTCTGCTTTTTACTTTAACGTTAAACCTTGCCTCATTCCATGGGCGGCTGTTTTTGAATTGAGAAGTCACCTGATACAAATCATTGCACAACTTTAGCTTGGAACATTAATATCTGGTTTGATTTTTTTTGAGAAATCAATACTTCTGTAAATGGTTGATTTCTAAAGTTATTTGGCATCTTGCTGGCTGGATATATCAGCATTTGTCTTTGAAATATATGTTCAATGTGCTTTTGAAGAATTTGTTAAAAAGATAAACTGTTAATTCTCATTTTGTCAACTTGAATCATAAATATAGAAATAATGAGTTAACTTCTTAATAAAGCATTTGTTTTAATGATCCCTACTAATTGCATTGGAGAGAGTTAGAAATGGTGCATCCAGGCATTTATTGTAATGACGTTTTTGGTCTATTTCTAAAATATTTAAGCATCCAAAGGGGAATATTATTTATTAGAACTGTTAAATATTTACAAGAGGATGTAGACTGTGAGGCAGTTGGAAGTGGAAGGTAATTCTGCTACTTGTAAAAACACACATATCTTGTGTAATTTAATAGTGAAACAACAAATAAGCATTTGGAGATGGAAAAAATTCTTATTACCTATAATTATGTTCAGATTGATAAAGATATAAAAAAGACAAATAGCATTTGGAGATTTATGAAATAGTCTAAAAAATGAGTTAATCTGTATATTACTAAGACTCACCTTGTTTGTATGCGTGCGCGTGAGATCCCAAAACCCCGCCAAACCGGTACATGATAGCGCTACAATTTTTGGCCCGCCTTACTCACCATTGTCCTGTGATGTAAATCAAAGAAGTTTCGTTCAGATTGATGGTATATTTTACAAGTTATTGACATTTTAAACTTTAAAAAAATCAAATTTCAAACCACTTTTCCACATGCCCTGTCCATAAGCCGCGTTAGACGTCACAATGGGATCCCGTTTGACGTCACAATGACATCACAATGGGATCCCGAATCTTATTTACATAAAAAATCATGATTTTCAAAAAAAAACTGTGTTTTAATCAAATGCTTCAGTTTTCATTGACAGCGAATATTGTGTTTGTAGGTATGTTGCAAAACCTACCTTAAGCGTCGCTGCTGATCTGTCCCAGCCCGTGTGTGTGATTATGGCGCCGTTTAGAGGGGGGCGGGTTTAAAACGCGATTTTCCCTAGGCTGTTCAAATCGAGCTTGTTCAGCCTACCTCAGTTGCTGACGAAAAATCGCTTGAAGTTCCGCTCGCTGGAGCTATTTTTACATTTTACGGGTTTATTTAATTATTATAGTAAGTTAAAAATTAACCTCTAAACCCGCGACCGCCGACAACGGGTCGGATCTCATACAGGGGACAACGGAAGGTAGGTTGTTTATTTTTACATTAAAAAGCGCTTCTTAAGATCCCTTTATACAAAGTTTTATGTTGCGAGTAGCTAATTTGGGGCCCCATTAAATCCCGCAGTATTTTTCTGGGCATTTGGGGGCACAAATTTACCGCAATGTGAACGTTCTAAACCAGCGCGTTCCACAGGATCCCACACGAAAGCTGATTTAAATGGCCATTAATTTACAGCAATTGAACACTAAATTCCGTTCCATTTGGCCTATAAATTAATGTAAATGAGATTTAAAAATCATGTTTTATTGTGAATTCTTTGTGAATATTATTTGGACACTTAGGCTATTTAAAAATGTTAATCATTTCTTAAGAAATGGATAGATGTTTCGATCTAGTAATTGAAGTTTGGAATTAGCTACAATTGGGCAACTAACTAATTATATGCTTTAATTTTAAGTCATCCAAGTAAGATTATTTTATATTTGTTTCAGAATGATTCAATCTATGATAACTGAAAATTTCATTCAGTTCTCTTAATTTTTAAGAAAGTTATGGGCTTTTGACTGTCCACGATCACAGCTTTTTTGTTATGTCCATAGAAAATCAATAGGGAACAAGATGCTAATTTCTGAGTATGAAAATGGCCATACCTTTTTAAATACTTGAGATATGAAAGTGAATTAGGTGTCAAATTAAACTTCTTTTTATGCTTTATCTGATGGGATAAATTGCAGACTTGATTTTTAAAATCTCAAAAATTTGTAACACTGCTAGTGTTTGACTTATTTTAAAGAAAAAACACAATTTTAATTGAGAATTTAATTTAAAAAAAAGGTTTTCATTGTGGGGGGGATAGGGGGGAGGTTTCATTTAAAAAACATCTCGATTTCATTGTAGGTGGGGGGGGGGGCGGTGGGATAGGGGGGTGAGGAGTGGGGGAGCAACAGGATAGAGGGAGAGGAGGGGGTAGGAAGGGGAGAGAGAGGGGAATGCGGGGAGGTGAGGAAGGAGAGTGGGGGAGCAGGGGGGGATAGAGGGAGAGGGTAGAGAGGGGAGAGGGAGGGGAAAGTGGTGGAGGTGAGGAGGGAGAGTGGGGGTGGAGGGGGATTGAGGCGGAGGAGAGAGTAGGGAGAGGGGGAGGAAAGTGGGGGGAGTTGAGGAGGCAGAGTGGGGGAGGAGGGGGTGTGTGGGGGAGGTGAAGAGGGAGAGTGGGGGGATGGGATAGGGGGTGTGAGGAGCGGGGGGCAGGGAGATAGAGGGAGAGGAGGGGTTATATTGGAGGGAGGGGACTGAGGGTATGGGAAAGGGGAGGGAGTGGGAAAGAAGAGGAAGGATGAAGAGGAGTGTGAGGAAGGGTAATGGAGGAGGGGAGGGGGAAGAGAGAGGAAGGGAGGGAGTGGGTGAGGGAAGGAAGCAGAGGAGGGTTAGTGGGGGGAGGGGGATAATGGAAGAGGGGAATAGGGGACTGAAGAGGGAGAGTGAGATGCATTCACATGTTATTGCCATTTTAAACTGGAATTAATTATGAGTTTGTACAGAGAATAGGTAGCCCGCATTTAGATTATTGAGCTTAAATGTGGAGCGTGAGGAGAACTTGGTGGAACGCAAAACTGGTGATAATGAATTGGCAGCCTTGTTTCTTTTCAGTGGATTTTAGTGGATAAGTAAATTGGAAAATATTTGCAATTGCCTGTTTTGTTCTTCTGATGAAAACCAATTTTACCTTGGCCGGTTTACAGTTTTGCACACCCCATTATTGAAAGAACATTGAAGCCTAGAAAGTGTAAAGCATCAAGGGTCAGAAAATGTATTTATATGAATGATGTGTTACTAAAGCAATTTTCACTGGAGTCGAGAAAGCCACGAGGCAACTGTGAACGATTATGATAGAGAAAAGAATCCTTCCACATATACCCTGAAAAAGAAATTTAAACTTGTGACAGAAGGCAGTTGGAGACTTTTTTTTTTTTTTTTTAATATTTTATTTTATTAGAAGTAAGTACAGTCATATGGCACCAAAGTGCCTAATATATATTTTCATAATACATTTTATGTACAACTTCTTTTTTTTTTTTGTTACACTGAAAAAAGATTAGAATAAGAAAAAGAAGTTAGATAGTAAAGGATAGAAAGATGTGAAATATATAGTGTGTGAAAAAAGAAAACGAGTAAATGAAAAAAGTTGAGAGAGAGAATAGAGAGAAGAAAAGAAAAAAAAAAAAAAAAAAAAGAGGAGATCATTATTTATAGTCTTGACCAACCCTCGTCCAGTCCTGAAACAGTTATTTTTTACAATTGTGTTGCACCATATGATTCCAAAAAAAGACGAATGGAGACCAACTCGTTATGAATTGGTCTGATTTATCCATTAGGAGGAATCGCATTTCCTCAAGATGAGCGGTGTCCAACATACTTGCAATCCACATTTTAAGCGTTGGTATTGATGTACCCTTCCAAAATTTAAGAATTAATTTTTTTGCTATTATTAAACCATAGTTAAGGAATAGATTTTGAGATGTGTTCAATTTATTCCCATCTTCCATTACGCCAAATATAATCATTTCAGTATTAGGTTCCATTCTTGTCTTGAATAATTTTGTAAATATTTCAAAAATATCATTCCAAAATCTATAAAGTTTTATGCAGGAGACTAAGGAGTGTGTTATAGTTGCCTTTTGGGCTAGACATTTATCACAAGTGGCGGATATATTTGGATAAAATTTGTTCAATCTTGTTTTTGAGTAATATAATCTATGTACAATTTTAAATTGAATTAAATTATGTCTTACATTAATTGAACATTTGTGAATATATATCAGGTATTTTTCCCATTTAACCTTCGTAATTTTTATCATTAGTTCCCGTTCCCACTCTTCTCTAAGTACCTCTGTCGATGGTAGGTCTATATTTAGAATACTATTATATAAATATGATATTAATTTTTGTGAGTCAGCTTCAATATTCATTGCCTCTTCCAATAAGTCAGGAGTTACTTTTTGATATCCTTGTATATATTTTTTCACAAAATCGCAAATCTGAAGATATTTAAAATATTGGTTGTTTTTCAATTTAAATTTTAATTGTAATTGTTGGAATGATAGTAAGTTTCCCATTTCATACATATCCCCGATCCTTCTAATTCCGAGACTTTCCCATTGGTTATATGTCTTATCAATAAGAGATGGTTTAAATAAAGGGTTATTCGCTATTGGCATTAACAGTGATAGATTTCTTAATTTTAAAGATAATTTTATTTGTTTCCAAATTCTTATTGTACCATATATAATTGGGTTCTTCTTATATATTGTGTTATTCAGTTTTTTTGGGGAGAAGAGGATCGTTCCTATATTACTAGGATGGCAATCCTCCTTCTCCATTTTTATCCATTCTGTCTGTTGGGTAGCACTATCCAACCAATAAATCATATTCTTAATATGCACTGCCCAGTAATAATACATAAAATTCGGAAGTGAAAGTCCCCCGACCTCTTTTGGTTTACATAAGTGTTTTTTTGTGATTCTATGTGATCTATAGTCCCAAATATAATTAGTAATATTAGAGTCTAATTTTTTAAAAAAGTATTTTGGTATATATACCGGTATAGATTGAAATAGGTATAGTAATTGTGGTAGGAAGATCATTTTTATTGCATTTATTCTACCTAATAATGATAAGGGAAGTGTTTTCCAAAATTTAATCAACGTATTAAGTTTATTTAATAAAGGCATGAAATTAGCATTGAATAATGCTTTATATTTTCTAGTAATCTGAATACCCAAATATTTAAATTTTTCTGTTGCAATTTTAAAGGGGAACTTCAGTAAGTGTGTAGGTTCTTGAGGTTTTAATGTCATGATTTCACTTTTATTCCAGTTTATTCTATATCCAGAAAAAGACCCAAATTCCTCTATTAAGTTTAATAAATTTGGTATGCTCGTTTGTGACTTTGTAATATATAAAAGTATATCGTCTGCATATAATGAGATTTTATTCTTTGAGTCTCTGGTATTATAGCCCTGAATATTCGGATGAATTCTTATACTTTCAGCCAGGGGTTCTATCATAAGGGCAAATAGCAGGGGTGATAGTGCACATCCCTGCCTATTACCCCTTGATAGTTGAAATTTTTGAGATAACATGTTATTAGTTAAAATTCTTGCCATCGGTTTATCATATAATAATTTTACCCATCTTATAAAATTCTCTCCCATATTAAATTTTTGTAGTACTTTATATAAGTATTGCCACTCTACCTGATCAAATGCTTTCTCTGCATCCAAAGAAATAATTGATATATCTTCTTCCTCTACTTTATGCGAGTACATTATATTAAACAGACGTCTCAGATTATTAAATGAGTATCTTTTAGGTATAAACCCCGTTTGATCAGGGTTTATCAATTTACTAATATATTTGCTTAATCTTCTTGATAAAATCTTTGCTAAAATTTTCTGATCTGTATTTAAAAGTGATATAGCTCTGTACGAGCCCGGATCTTCTAAATCTTTATCTTTTTTTGGAATAAGTGTAATAGTTGATTCTGTTAGTGTTTCAGGTAGTTTGTTTTCTTTAAAAGCATGGGAGTATAAATTAAATAAATAAGGGGTTGTTATCTCCTGAAATTTTTTATAAAATTCATTATTAAAACCATCTGGTCCCGGTGTCTTACCATTTTTCAGCGATTTTATTGTTTCACCTATTTCTTTGATTGTAATTTGAGCTCCTAATTCCTCTTGTTCCAAAAGGTCCAGTATTGGAAGATTACAATTATCTAGAAATTTTTTTATTTTACTATCTTCTCTTTTAATTTTAGATGTATATAAGTTTTGATAAAATTGGGCAAATCTATTATTAATATCTTTAGGTAGTATTAGTAATTCTCCTTTCTCTGATTTAATTTTGGTTATAGTATTTTCCTTTTCTTGTTTTTTCAATTGGCGAGCTAAAAGCTTATGTGGTTTGTCACCAAACTCAAAATGTTCCTGTTTTGTCATTTGGAATAGTCTTATTACCCTTGCCGATAAAATTCGATTAAGTTTAAATTTCAGTAATATTATCTTATTGTGTTTATCTGTCGTGGAATCTTTGGCATTATCCATCTCTAACTGTCTGATTTCTTGTTCTAACAACAATTGTTCTGTCTTATTCTTTTTATTTTGAAAACTTTGATATGAAATTATAATTCCTCTCATAAATGCCTTAAAAGTTTCCCATAATAAAGAAGGCAAAGTACCTGGTATATCATTTGTATCGAAAAAAAGTTCCATTTGTTGTTTTAAATATTGATAGCCTTGCACGTCATTTAAAATATGTGTATTAAACCTCCAAAATAAATTTTTGCCCGGCATTCCCTCAAATTTTACTGAAAATGTCAATGGGGAGTGATCTGAGATACTACTAATGTGGTATGTTGGGTTGTTTGTATATGGCATTAATTTCATATCCACTAAAAAATAATCAATTCTTGAATAAGTTTTATGCACCGAAGAGTAAAACGAGTATTCCCTTCCAACTGGATTAGCAGATCTCCATACATCTATTATATTCGTATTTTTTATATATGTATTTAGAAGTTCGCTAGTTTTAGATTTTAAATTACTCTTCTTTTGTTTTGCTGATTTATCTAGATATGAATCTAAAACACAGTTAAAGTCCCCCCCTATTATCACATTTTGGTAATTAAACTCTGATATTATGTCAATAATTTTATCAAAAAAGTGGGGGTTATCAAAATTCGGAGCATAAATATTTATCAAAGTTAGTGGGGTTGCATAAATTTCACCCGAAACTATAATATATCTTCCCTCTTTATCTGATATGGTATTCTTTAATTTAAAAGGAATGCCTTTCCTAATAAGAATAGCTGTACCCCTAGATTTAGAAGTAAATGAGGAGTAGTATGTTTGGCCTATCCAATTCGCCTTTAATCTTATTTGTGTTTGTTGTTTCATGTGTGTCTCCTGCAAAAACATTATGTCGCTTTTCAACGATTTTAGTTGGGCAAAAATTTTACCCCTCTTAATTGGTTCGTTGGCACCCCGTATATTCCAACTACAAAATGTAATTCCTCCATTCTTTATTTGTCTATCGTCTTGCATTGTAAATCAGGGTAATATTCCTGAATCATATGGTGCAAACAAATACCTCAGAACTTTAGGACTTGGGTGGTCATCCCGGTTTATTAGATTTATATTGCATCTCCTTCTTGTAAAGTGCCTTAGAAAAAGAAAAAAAGAATGTGATACACAATTACTTTCAAAAAAATTAAACAGATAAAAATCTTGCTTGTGCTTTAAAAAAAAAGGTGCTATTAAGGTATCTGAGGGAAGATACCTTAAAGACGAATAGCCATCAACGATGGCTAAAAATGTATAGACCTCCGTGATGTTGTTATACATTGAGCTCCTCCCCCTTGGCGAATCCTCATAAAAAGTTACATATCGTTTCATATTGTGTTTTTTCTTATATGAGTTTATCAAATCAGTGCTAGTGACAGCCGAGAGAAAAAAGAGACATAAGGAATAAAAAAACAAAACAAATATAGAACAAACATATACACGATTATATAAGTATATATGTCCCTCTAATTTATCCAATCTAAACTTTCCCATATATATCCACCCTGTATTCTTACATAATATCCCATTCTATAACTACCATACATCATACAAGCTGGTACCAAAGGGTTAACTACCGTACAAGCAGGTGCCAAGGGGTTAAACTTTGAGCTTTGCATCCAAGGTTGAATATAACCAAGCTCTCTGAATAACACATTCCAACGAGATAAGCTTTATAATTGTCTGGGTAGCTCGGCCATTTTAATCAGTTCAGAACTTTGTAAAAAGTTCAGATTTCTTCATTGTCGGCAGTTGGAGACTTATTGGAGGATTTGCTTTCAGGTGTATTTGAGATAAAGGCCCCAACTTTTAAGGGAAGAGCAAATAATTATTTTGGTTAGAAAATTACACAGGGCTATGGGGAAAGAACAATCTGGTGGCTTAGATTTAGATTATGTTGTCATAGCATTGCAAAAAAAGACACACGAGCGCTGGAATAACTCAGCGGATTAGACAGTATCTCTGGAGAAGATAGATAGGTGACGTTTCGGGTCGGGACCCTTATTCAGTCTGCTATGCATGTCCAAAGATGCTCCCTGATCCGCTGAGTTACTCCAGCACTTTTTTTTGTTAACCAGCATCTGCAATGCCTTGTTTTTACATTGTATATTGTGGTTGACTTTCATGATGTAAGCACTGTCTAGGGGAGTTTTGTAATGTAATATAACAATTTGAAGTGGAGCCTATTTATTGAAAGATTATTAATTTTTATTAAGATGAGATCCAACATTGGTAATTGTAATGTTCCAGAATAGCAACTACCATGGAAAGGGCTAGTTTGGAGAGGACATTTAGTTATGGTTAACTACCATAGATATGTTCAAAAAAAAGGTCAGATTTGATTAATTTTTTGATGAAGTATTTGGGAAAGTTGGTGAAGGAAAAACAGCAGATGTGGGTCAATATAAATTCTAAGAAAGTTTGACAAAGTATCACATAATACGGTGGATACCAAAACTGAGGCGCATGGAATGGGTATGCAGGGAATGCAAGGATAGGGATCATGTGTAGGCAGAAGTTTAATTTGGCATCATGTTCGGCACAGACGTATGGGTAGAAGGGTCTGTACTGTGCTGTGTACTGCTCTATGTTCTATGAGAGAGAAAGAGAGAGAGAAATAGATGTATTTGATGCATCTTATAAGCATTCATGTACAGTGCCCTCCATAATGTTTGGGACAAAGACCCATCATTTATTTATTTGCCTATTTACGCCACCATTTGAGATTTGTAATAGATAAAATCACATATGGTTAAAGTACACTTTGTCAGATTTTAATAAAGGCCATTTTTATACATTTTGGTTTCATCATGTATAAATTACAGTAGTGTTTATACATAAATTCCCCATTTCAGGGCATCATAATGTTTGGGACACAGCAATGTCATGTAAATGAAAGTAGTCATGTTTAGTATTTTGTTGCATATCCTTTACATTCAATGACTGGTGGAAGTCATGGACATCACCAGTTGCTGGGTGTCTTCTCTGGTGATGCTCTGCCAGGCTTGTATTGCAGCCATCTTTAGTTTATCACAATTTCAGTTTTATACATTTGAATATTGATTCTTTTTTCTGAAGTGCAAGACAATTTCTGACTTGATTTGCACTAATCAGGAAATTTAATCGAGCACTTCATGTCACACGTATGGTCTACATGCCGTCTCCTCTCGTGTGCAATAAAACTTACATCCTTGCTTACTTCTTTCTTTCTCCAACTTCCCCAACCCAAAACCTGACTCTGCCCCCATCCCCTTCCCCTGTCCCAAAGTCTGGTTTTGATCACCAATCTCCGTAATCTTACAATCTTCTCACGTCCCAATTACAACTCCCAGTTCAGACACCCAGGCGACATATTTTTCATCAGGAGAATGGGAAGCATGAGACTTTGACACTTGATTTGAGACAGTGGACCCGGCCAATCAGTGCGGGAAGGGGCGTCGCCATCCCGGCAGCTGACAGGAGAGGAGACCAATCTGCGTGGTGGCGATTCGCAGGAAAGGAGACCAATCTGCACATACACGGTGTTTAAGATTTTAAACCTGAAGAACTTTTAAAATATACCATAATCGGAACAAAACTTGTTGCTCTTGTAGAACAGGAGAATGGTGAGTAAGGTGGCAAATATTCATAGCGCTATCTTGTACCACTTTTGTGCAATTAGAAAAAAACGCAAAACCGGAAGAGCACAAGATCAGAGTTTTTGTTATGTACTAGTCTAGAATATGTGCAGACCCGTTGGGGAGCTGATGTAGCTGTTTTTGAAATGAGGCCCTCCCCCTGACGTCACTGGATAGTGGTGGAATATTCTGTTTCACTGTACCGTTGGGGGGGGGGGGGCATTGTAACGTTACTGGAAGCTGGTGTTTTAAAAGGTGGTTTTGACTTTTTTTGAAACTTTAATCATGAGTAACCCCCGGGGGCAGGGTGTAAATAACCTGGGCGGGAGGGGGCAGGGTGTAAATAACCCGGGGAGGGGGCGGGGTGTGAATAACCCGGGGGTGGGAGCAGGTGTGGGATGTGAATAACCCGTGGGCAGGGGGTGTGAATAACCTGGGAGGGGAGGGGGAGAGGGGCGGAGGGTGTGAGTAACCCGGGGGGCAGAGGTATGGCACTCGGCAGCTTGAGAGCCCATTGTGATTATTATTGAAGCTCCTGGAAAAAACGCTGTCTGTGAGAAGCTGTGAGACAACGTCCCATTGTGATGTCATTGTGGCACTCGGCAGCTTGAGAGGCCATTGTGATTGGTGCACTGTGAGTGGCATTGTGACATCATCAGTGGAAAGTCATGGGAAAAGGCTGTGTGTGAGAACCGCTTTTTGCCTTTTTTTTTAAACTTGTGAAATATAGGATGAAATCTTAAGTGAACCTGATTACGACGTGGAGTGGAAAAATGTGAGTCAGAATATGTAAAAATTTAAGCGCTAGCACGTAGCGTTTTGACGAAGGTAGAAAAACGCATACATACACATATACACACACACACACGTATACATACATTCATTCCACTGATGCAAGTCATTTACCCTGGTGTGTTAATTTAATATAATCAGTAATTCTTTTCTTTAAAATGTTAGCATTTAGTATTGGAAATTGTATGTATTTTATACAGTAACCAAGCATTTTTGCATTACAGATAATTTTACATTAACAATTAAGTCAATTAATACTTGATATTTTTAAAATATGTTTGGCAGTGACGTAACAACATTGTCTTCATTCTTGCAGGATTCTAAGGGGGACGTCTGTCGAAGAGAACTAATATGCTAGGACGATTCTTTGGCAAAGTTTTGGGATTTACAGGCTTCACTATTCAGTATGGCTGTATTGCCCACTGTACTTTTGAATACTTAGGAGAAATTGTCGTGGTATGCTTTTTTTTCTCTCTTTTGCAATCCCTGTTGTAATATTATGTAATATTTTATCTAGACTTCCAGAAAATCAATCACACCACTTGTAGAGCCTAGTAAGTTATTTTTAGAACATTTTTTATATTGCTCAGTCACAAATTGCAGCTCGAACCAAATAAATATTATTGTAAAACAATTTGTGACAATATAGCAAATGTTTTAAATTATAGTTTGATATTACTTGTTTTGTTGATAATTTGCTTGAAATGTTAACATTATGCTTAGATTATTACAAGGGTAAAAGCAACTTAATTTTTTCATCATGAAGATTGATATTTCATTTTCTCTCCAGCATGCCACACCAGCCAACACTTTAACAATGGGCTATTACAAAAATATGTCAAAGGCAGGCATAAGATTGTGAAACGATTAAATATGACATTTGCTGGTGTGGAATGAAGTAAAGATTTTTACCTTGCCCTTTTTGGTGTTTTTAGGTGTTTGATAAAGATTTATCCTGGCTAAGGTCAGTAAATAAACCACCTTCCCGTTTCAAAGTCTGCACATTTGGACTTTTCTTGGGAATGGAATAATCTTGCTTATAGTAGTCACATGATGTAGTTTTGGATTTGGATTTATTATTGTCACGTGTACCGAGGTAGAGTGAAAAGCTTTGTTTTGCATGCTATCCAATCAAATCAGATAACACTATACATAAAAATAATCAAGCCAAACTCAAGTACAATGGGTAGAGCTAAAAGAAGATGCAAAGTGCATAATATAGTTCCCAACATTGTAGTGCACCAGTTCCAGAGACAAAGTTCAATGTCTTTAATGCGGCAGAGTTGAATTGGACAGTGTCCGAGCTTGTAGAACTGATCAGAAGCCCAATTACAGAGGGGAAGAAGCTGTTTCTGAGTCTGGTGGTGCGCGCTTTCAAGCTTTTGAATCTTCTGCTTGACGGGAGCGGGAGGAAGAAGGAATGTCCAAGATGGGAAACTTATTTAATTTTGCTGATTGCTTTTCCAAGGTGAAATGTAGATGGAGTCAATGGTGGGGTGTCTGGTCTGTGTGATGGACTGGGCTGCATCCACAAGTCTCTGCAATTTCTTGCGGTCTTCAAGAGAGTTGTTCCCAAATGATGCTGTGGTGTAACCCAACAGTATGCTTTCTATGGTGTATCTATAGAAGTTGTAGCAAATATCAAGATTCAAGGGTGTTCAATTGTCATATGTACCGAACAATGAAATTCTTGTTTGCAGCAGCATAACAGGCCATTAAATGCAATGCACACAGATAATATAGAATTTTTTTTAAATCTAAAGAATGAATAATTACAATACTACTAGAAAAACCTGCCGTCCTTAGTGTAACCAAAGGCAGTCCTTAGTTATATGTTCATAGTAGAAGTTTGTGTTGTGTAGTTTTCAAGAGCTTGATGGTTGTTGGGGAGAAACTATTCTTCATCTTGGTGATCATGCTATTTCCTGATGGAAATATCCTTCTAATATCCTTTTGCAGCCATTATTTTTTTCCATTTCTTTGGGAAGATTCCAAATATAGTTTTGTGATTGGCCGAATGGTTCTTTATAATTTCAAAATTAAATATTTTCATTATTAAGCTAAATTTTAAAGAATTAGCATTGGTCTAATACAAGAATGATTATACAACTCCAGGTGTAAACATTATTTTCTGCTTATACTGGAAATAGTGTCAGTGAATTATGCTCGTTCAGGAGATTTACGTTCATGGCATATGACCTAATACTGCAGCAATAACAAATTCATAGTCCGACATTATTCAGTATTAAACATTTTAATACCTCAGAACAAAATGTCTTACATTTCCTCAATATTTGTGAAAAATAGCTGCATTGTTGTTTGATGAAACAATTTTAATGAATTTTGAGAGGCATATGCAATATTTTATCACTAGAGTTCTGAGAATTATGAATTTACAGGGCTAGGGCACAGAATTTTTAAGATGGAAAAGTCTTAAATAAAAGCTGGATTTTCCTGCCATGAGCTGCTACTGACTGTGATCACTACTTGCCATAAATCATGTCAATCCAATGTGGAAGGCAATTTTGTTTGCCACTTAATCCACGATTTGACAGAAAGGCCCTGAACATAATGGAATGTCATGGATGGGCCAAAATAAAGACACAACCCAGATTTAATGCCTTTTAGTAGGCAGTTAAGAGTCAACCATATCGGGTAAAGGGTTAAGCGTGGGAGAGATTGGATGACGATTTCCTTCCAAATAGGATGTTAGTGTACCATTGATACTACTAATGTTAGCTTTTTGATCCAGATTTATTTCATTAATGGATTTTAAACAAGTAAAACTTGAACATAGATGAACACATCTGGTTTACTAGTGCAGGGACATAATTCTATGCTGCCATAATCTGCATCTGTTACTACGCCATTTCAGAGTCACATTTAGGACAGACGAAGTAAAGATAATAGATTTCAAAATGGACAGCGGGTGACCACGTGGATTGTAGCAGGTTAAATTAATCGCTCAGCAAGGATAACTTAATTCCTGATGTTTGAAGGCCAATGTAAATAAAAATTCCTTTCCTGAAACAAAATATTTCATTGGTCCATCACCGTGTAAATGTTGAACACATTGTTGCCCTTTAAATTAAGAAAGTCAATTTTAATAGGCCACAGAGGCAAAATTATATTTGGGCTAGTGATCTTCCAATATAATAAGGAGTTATTGTAACAGCTGTATTAGACAATAGACAATAGGTGCAGTAGTAGGCCATACGGCCCTTCAAGCCATTCAATGTGATCATGGCTGATCATCCACTATCAGTACCCCGTTCCTGCCTTCTCTCCATATCCCCTGACTCCGCTATCTTCAAGAGTCCTATCTAGCACTCTCTTGAAAGATTCCAGAGAACCGGCCCCCACCGCCCTCTGAGGCAGAGAATTCCACAGACTCACAACTCTCTGTGAAAAAGTGTTTCCTCATCTCCATTCTAATTGGCTTATCCCTTATTCTTAAACTGTGGCCCCTGGTTCTGGACTCCCCCAACATTGGGAACATGTTTCCTGCCTCTACCGTGTCCAAACCCTTAATAATCTTATATGTTTCAGAAAGATCCCTTCTAAATTCTAAATTCCAGAGGATACAAGCCCAGCCACTCCATTCTCTCAGCATATGACAGTCCCGCCATCCCGGGAATTAACCTTGTGAACGTACGTTGCACTCCCTCAATAACAAGAATGTCCTTCCTCAAATTTGGTGACCAAAACTGCACACAATACTCCAGGTGTGGTCTCACTAGGGCCCTGTACAACTGCAGAAGGACCTCTTTGCTCCTATACCCAACTCCTCTTGTTATAAAGGCCAACATGCCATTCGCTTTCTTCACTGCCTGCTGTACCTGCATGCTTACTTTCATTGACGGATGAACAAGGACCCCCAGATCCCGTTGTATTTTCCCTTTTTCCAACTTGACACCATTTAGATAATAATCTGCCTTCCTGTTTTTGCTACCAAAGTGGATAACCTCACATTTATCACATTAAACTGCATCTGCCCACTCACCCAACCTGTCCAAGCCACCCTGCATTCTCATAGCATCCTCCTCACAGCCACCCAGCTTGGTGTCATCTGCAAATTTGCTGATGTTACTTGTAATCCCTTCATCTAAATCATTAATATATATTGTAAATAGCTGCAGTCCCAGCACTGAGCCTTGCGGTACCTCACTGGTCACTGCCTGCCGTTCTGAAAGGGACCCGTTAATCCCTACTCTTTGTTTCCTGTGTGCCAACCAATTTTCTATCCATGTCAGCACTCTACCCCCAATACCATGTGCCCTAATTTTGCCCACTAATCTCCTATGTGGGACCTTATCAAATGCTTGTCAAATATAAAATATCGTGAGGCTATGGTACAGATGAATTATTTCACCAAGGTAGAAAGAAGATCTGAGGATAACATCTTCCGAAAATGTCATGATGAACGTAATGGCCAGTTTCGGATCTGTATTGGGGGAAGATTGGAGATTAAGATCTTTTTGTGGATACATTTTTTTTAAATGCAGAGCGATTTTTCCAATGATAATAAAAGATGAAAATCACATTAATTCCTTCATTAATAAAAGGTTTTTTCGTGTGCTTTCAGGAATACATACACAATTGTAATTAATTATCAATATATTTTTGTTCATGTTTTAGGAGTGATTCTTTAGGTGCAAATAAATACATTAAACAAAATAGCAGCGGAATTATCTTTTTCATTTCCCAGTGTTCTGGTCCTTCGATGGAGCCTACAATTAAGACCTATGATGTGATCATTTCGGAGAAAATTAGTCGTCAGTTTTTTCGCATTGAAAAGTAAGCTCCAGGAATTTCTAAAAAATATCTGAATATTGCATACTTTAACTCTAACCCTTATCTTTGGGTCAATTTATTGACTTTAACTGTTCTGAATCTGCACATGAAATGTTTCCTCTAACCTCATTCAATATTTGTCTGCAGAGGAGATATAATAATTGCTAAAAATCCTAATGATCCCAAGATGAGTATCTGCAAAAGAGTGATTGGTCTGGAAGGGGACAAAGTGTGTACTAGTGGTCCACTAGATGCTTTTAAGAGTCACAGATACGTGAGTATTACTATGTATGAGTTATTTTGCTAAACATACTGTGACTGATAGTATGTGAACCCAGCTGAATCTTGTTTTGTCATTATCGCAAATGAGCGATCAAATCTATGCTGATCTAAAATAACTATTTGTGTAAGAAAGAACTGCAGATGCTGGTAAAATCGAAGGTAGACACAAAATGCAGGAGTAACTCAGCGGGTGAGGCAGCATCAATGGAGAGAAGGAATGGGCGACGTTTCGGGTAAAGACTCTTCCTCAGACTAAAATAACTATTTGGTCTCGAAGTGGTAATCCAGATATATTTTATAAGTGTTTTTGATATCTTTTATAAGTGTTGAGGATTTTAGCCTCTCCCATTGCTTCAGGCAGAGGTCTCCCATCACTATTTGGGTGAACATTTTTTGCTAACTCCCTTCTACTCCTATACCTTAAATTTATGTTTCCTAGTTATTGTCTTTGGTTAAGGGAAATTAAATGATTTTTGTTCATCCTGCACATACCTCTCATAATTTTTTGATACTCCCTTCAGTATTGATTATTTAAAAAAAAGCAGTCCCACTTTAGTCAGTCTCTCATAACAAATTTTCTGCAGAACTGGAAACTTCCTAATGAATACCTATAGAATAATCCCATCATTCCAGTCGTGCAGTGGCCTGTGCAGTACTTGGTATTCTAGTTTGTGACCAGACTAGTGTATTAAACAGTTCTGGGATGACTTCCCTACTCTTAATAAGGCAAGTATCCTATATGCCTTCTTGATACTTTACTTATCTGCTGTTTAAAAGGATTTGTGGGTATGCAATCACTGATCCGATTTTTGTTAGTTTTCCACCATATAACCATATAACCATATAACAATTACAGCACGGAAACAGGCCATCTCGACCCTTCTAGTCCGTGCCGAACACGTATTCTCCCCTAGTCCCATATACCTGCGCTCAGAACATAACCCTCCATTCCTTTCCCGTCCATATAACTATTCAATTTATTTTTAAATGATAAAAATGAACCTGCCTCCACCACCTTCACTGGAAGCTCATTCCACACAGCCACCACTCTCTGAGTAAAGAAGTTCCCCCTCATGTTACCCCTAAACTTCTGTCCCTTAATTCTCAAGTCATGTCCCCTTGTTTGAATCTTCCCTACTCTCAGTGGGAAAAGCTTATCCACGTCAACTCTGTCTATCCCTCTCATCATTTTAAAGACCTCTATCAAGTCCCCCCTTAACCTTCTGCGCTCCAAAGAATAAAGCCCTAACTTGTTCAACCTTTCTCTGTAACTTAGTTGCTGAAACCTAGGCAACATTCTAGTAAATCTCCTCTGTACTCTCTCTATTTTGTTGACATCCTTCCTATAATTAGGCGACCAAAATTGTACCCCATACTCCAGAATTGGCCTCACCAATGCCTTGTACAATTTTAACATTACATCCCAACTTCTATACTCAATGCTCTGATTTATAAAGGCCAGCACACCAAAAGCTTTCTTTACCACCCTATCTACATGAGATTCCACTTTCAGGGAACTGTGCACAGTTATTCGCAGATCCCTCTGTTCACCTGCATTCTTCAATTCCCTACCATTTACCATGTACGTCCTATTTTGATTTGTCCTGCCAAGATGTAGCACCTCACACTTATCAGCATTAAACTCCATCTGCCATCTTTTAGTCCACTCTTCCAACTGGCATAAATCTCTCTGTAGACTTTGAAAATCTACTTCATTATCCACAACCCCACCTATCTTAGTATCATCTGCATACTTACTAATCCAATTTACCACACCATCATCCAGATCATTGATGTACATGACAAACAACAGTGGACCCAACACAGATCCCTGTGGCACCCCACTAGTCACTGGCCTCCAACCTGACAAACAACCATCCACCATTACTCTCTGGCATCTCCCATTTAGCCACTGTTAAATCCATCTTGCTACTCCACCATTAATACCCAACCATTGAACCTTCTTAACCAACCTTCCATGAGGAACCTTGTCAAAGGCCTTACTGAAGTCCATATATACAACATCCACTGCTTTACCCTCATCAATTTCCCGAGTAACCTCTTCAAAAAATTCAAGAAGATTAGTCAAACATGACCTTCCAGGCACAAATCCATGTTGACTGTTCCTAATCAGACCCTGTTTATCCAGATGCTTATATATATTATCTCTAAGTATCCTTTCCGTTAATTTGCCCACCACTGACGTCAAACTAACAGGTCTATAATTGCTAGGTTTACTCTTAGACCCCTTTTTAAACAATGGAACAACATGCGCAGTACGCCAATCCTCCGGCACTATTCCCGTTTCTAATGACATTTGAAATATTTCTGTCATAGCCCCTGCTATTTCTACACTAACTTCCCTCAATGTCCTAGGGAATATCCTTTCCGGACCTGGAGACTTATCCACTTTTATATTTCTCAAAAGTGTCAGTACTTCCTCTTCTTTGAATCTCATAGTTTCCATAGCTACTCTACTTGTTTCCCTTACCTCACATAATTCAATATCCTTCTCCTTGGTGAATACCGAAGAAAAGAAATTGTTCAATATCTCCCCCATCTCTTTTGGCTCTGCAGATAGCTGTCCACTCTGACTCTCTAATGGACCAATTTTATCCCTCGTTATCCTTTTGCTATTAATATAGCTGTAGAAACCCTTTGGGTTTACTTTCACCTTACTTGCCAAAGCAACCTCATATCTTCTTTTAGCTTTTCTAATTTCTTTCTTAAGATTCTTTTTACATTCTTTATACTCCTCAAGCACCTCATTTACTCCATGCTGCCTATAATTATTGTAGATCTCCCTCTTTTTCCGAACCAAGTGTCCAATTTCCCTTGAAAACCATGGCTCTTTCCGATTTTTACTATTTCCTTTCAACCGAACAGGGACATAAAGATTCTGTACTCTTAAAATTTCACCTTTAAATGTACTCCATTTCTCTTCCACATCTTTCCCATAAAACAAAATGTCCCAATTTACTCCTTTTAAATCCTTTCGCATCTCCTCAAAGTTAGCCTTTCTCCAATCAAAAATCTCAACCCTAGGTCCAGTTCTGACCCTCTCCATAATTATATTGAAACTCCATTTATTATGTGTCCCCTTTGCTTGGTCCTCGGAGTTTAGACGAGCAAGCGGTGACATATAAGATCCCGAAGGGGCATGACAGGGTAGATGTTAAAATGCTTTCACTAGTAAGAGAGTCACAAACAAGTAGAAATAGGTATTGAGGTTGTGGAAACCTGGAATAGAAGAGGAGTTGTGCCAGTATAGACCAATAATAGCATATTGAATGGCATGACAAGCTTGAGAGACTCAGTGGATCACTCCTGCTCCCATTTTGTGTCTATCTTGAATGTTAAGCAGGTTGTCCTGAAATAACTTCATCAAGACCCACCCTCCTGAAAGTACTTATTTCCCTTTTATTGGGGACATAATTTTATGGGTTTTAAGAACATATATTTAGAGCTATTGCTTTAACCACTTTTAAAGATGTAAACCTCTTGATATCTTTCCCTCCTCTTTGTTTATAATATTGAATATTTTATCCTTCTTTGGTGTCAATCCATATCCGTATTCAAAGAAAACTGAACATCTCAAAGTCTTTCTTCAAAATAAGCGCCAACAAACGTAAATCAGAATTATAAAAGATCCTGGACCTAAATATTAAGTAATATTAATTAATCGGGGTTTCTTATGTATTTATTTTGTATTTGGGCATCACTGTCAAGACCATCAAATATTTATTACCCACCACCCATTTCCTTGTGAAGGTGATACTGAACGACCGTCTTGAACTGCTGCAGCCTGCTGGCAAGGTACTTGCATAATGGTGTTAAGAAAAGAGATCCACAAGTTAGTCCCAGCAACTATGATGGAATGGCTCTATACTTCCAAGTCAGGATGGTGTGAAACCTGGTGGGTAACGGCAGGTGGTAATTTTTCTTTGTACCTGAAATCCCTAACTGTCATGATGGTAGAGGTTGTAGAATTTGGACAATTCTGACAGTAGATTTGGCAAGTAACTGCTGTGCATTTTATCGATGGTGCTCATTGCAGGCAGGTTATACTGGCAGTGGAAGGAATGAATGTTTAGGATGGTAAATGGGATGCCAACCAAGGGCTACATGGCTACATGTCCTGCATGGGATTCTTGAACATTGCAGAACTATAATCACCCAAGCAGGTAGAAAGTGTCCCATCTCACTCCTTATTTGTACCATGTAGCTGGTGAAAACGTTTTATGATATCAGGAGTAGAGTCATAGAGTGATACAGTGTGGAAACAGACCCTTCAGGCCAACTTGCTCACACCAGCCAAGATGTCCCAGCTACACTAGTCCCACCTGCCTGCACTTGGTCCATATCCCTCCAAACTTCCCCTGTCCATGTACGTGTCTAACTGTTTCTTAAACGTTGGGATAGTCCCAGCCTCAACTACCTCCTCTGGCAGCTTGTTCCATGCACCCACCACCCTTTGTGTGAAAAGTTACCACTCAGATTGAGATTCTGCACATCTACCCGATTTATTCCCCTTATGCCTTTGATCTGTTTTCGTAGATGGAGTTTTTATGCAATTGATCGAGTTGATTATCTGGTCACTGGTGACTCCTATGATGATTACTGAGGGTAATTTGGCATGAGTGTTACTTGCCAATATTTTGCCAATGCTAAATGCTGTCCAGGTCTTGCTACATGCAGGCATGGACTATTTTATTCATTGAGGATGTTTGTACCTGGCCCTGAGGAACCCCTGCAGCAACAGCTGGATCTGGGATTGCCCTCCAACAACCAAACCATCTTGATTTGAATAATTACTATTTCTACATGTAGCTCACCAATGACGATTGTTCATTCATATTCAGAAACCTTTAAGACGATTGTACAATGAATTAGGTGAGTAACCAGATTTAAGGTGCATCTGTCCTACCTCAGTTTAATACCAAAATATGCTGAAATTGGGCAACAGATCTTAGGCTGTTTCTATAGTCTTTATTGTAGTTGCTTAGTGCAGGTCATTAATTGTATGGCTCTTCAATGCTAAAATCTTACTTCAACAAGTAAATAGATTATATCAAATTGAAACCCTGGCTATTTGAAGCAGCCAGATGGGGTTAATATTTAATTTGAGAATCTATTGCTATCAGTATATTATTGGCTTTAAAAGCACTGATATTTAATCAGGGATTATAATTAAAATCCTTCTTGTCCAAACACATTGCTTCTATTTGCCCTCGCTTTTAATACCATTTGCTTTGGCTTTAGGCCGTGTTGAGCCATATGGTCAATGTTGCAAAGGTTCAGGTTCATTTTCCCATTTTCATTCAGAGTCACCAGATTAAGTTACTCCCGGCATCATAAACTGCTGATGGAATAAGCCTGCATGTCACTTAAACAGGAGGAGTGCCTAATGTCACTTTATTCAACTAGGATCTGTAAACACAAAATTGTCTGCCTTGTCACTCAAAGTGATAAAAGCTTGAGTTACACATCTGTTTCACAGCAATACTTTCTTCACAATCATTGCAAATTGCTAATGCCCTAGCACTTGCTGATGTGGGAGAAGTTTGTTTATTCTTGTACTAAAGTAGAATTCATTGCCGAGATGGCACAGTTCATTCATTCTGATTTTCTGTCGCCAATATAATTGTATATGGAGATGAGTTACTTTGTTAGTTTTTGGGGTTGGATGTGAGGAATGCAGCAGGAGGATAGCAAGGGTTATACATAGTGCTTAACCCTGAAGCATTTTCCATATCAAACAAAGCAGCTGCCTGTGGTGTTTACAGCTTAGAGTGCTGTGTTGATGTGCATATCAGTTAATACAAATCGTACATACACCCTGCTTGTCAGCAAGTGTAATTGGATATGTTGAGACACCCGTAATGGATTAAAACCATTCTTTTGATTGGTTTACTTCATACGTCATATACATGATTTACCATTACCTTATATTAATTATATTTCTACAATCTGCAACATCGTGCCAACAGATTAATTGCTTAACGAATTGTTTCAGCTTATTCTATTTCCGTTAGCAATCAGTGTAGTTTTACCACTTCTAAGAGTTTTATTCAAAATGCTCAAAACAAGTGATTAAGACACATGAGGACAGACAAAAATTTGGAGAAACTCAGCGGGTGAGGCAGTATCTATAGAGCGAAGGAATAGGTGACGTTTTGGGTCGAGACCCTTCTTCAGACTGATGTGGAGGGGGGGGGGGCGGGAAGAAGAAAGGGAGAGGCAGAGACAGTAGGCTGTGGGAGAGCTGGGAAGGGGAGGGGAAGGAGGGAGAAAGCAAGGACTACCTGAAATTGGAGAAGTCAATGTTCATACCGCTGAGGTGTAAACTGCCCAAGCGAAATATGAGGTGCTGCTCTTCCAATTTGGGTGGGAAGGGACGAATTGACCCGAGAGTTACGGAGGGAGCGGTCTCTGCAGAATGCCGAAAGGGGAGGAGATGGGAAGATGTGGCCAGTGGTGGGATCCCATTGAAGGTGGCGAAAATGTCAGAGGATTATCTGTTGTATGTGACGGCTGGTGGGGTGGAAGGTGAGGACGGGGGACTCTGTGGGAGTATGGGGAGTGAGAGCGGACCTACGGGATATAGAGGAGACCCTGGAGAGAGCCTCATCTATAGTCGAAGAGGGGAACCCCTGTTCCCTAAAGAATGAGGACATCTCCGATGCCCTGGTTTGGAACACCTCATCCCGGGTGCGGTGTAGACGGAGGAATTGGGAGTAGGGGATAGAGTCCTTACAGGTTGCAGGGTGGGAAGAAGTGTAGTCCAGATAGCCATGGGAATCAGTGGGTTTGTAGTAGATGTCGGTCAGTAGTCTGTTACCTGCGATGAAGATAGTGAGGTCTAGAAACGGTAGGGAGATGTCGGAAATGGTCCAGGTGAATTTGAGTGCCGGATGGAAGTTAGTGGTGAAATGGATGAAGTCAGTGAGTTCTGCATGCGTGCTGGAGGTAGCACCAATGCAGCCGTCAATGTAGCGGAGATAGAGTTCGGGGATAGGATCACGGTATGCCTCGAACAAGGATTGTTCGACGTACCCACCAAAGAGGCAGGCATAGCTGGGGCCCATGCGCGTGCCCATAGCTACGCCTTGGATTTGGAGGAAATGGGAGGAGTCAAAGGAAAAGTTGTTGAGGGTAAGGACCAGCGCATCGACCAGGAATAGGCGGAGGAGAGTATTTGTAGACGGGGATTGGTTGGTTCTGCGGTCGAGGAAGAAACGGAGGGCTTTAAGACCCTCCTGATGGGGGATGGAGGTGCTGAATGACTGGACATCCATGGTGAAGATGAGGGAATGGGGGCCTGGAAAACGGAAGTCATGGAGGAGACGAAGAGCATGTGAGGTGTCTTGGACATAGGTAGGGAGGCATTTGACCAGGGGGGATAGGATGGAGTCGAGGTATGTGGAAATAAGTTCGGTGGGACAAGAATAAGCAGAAACAATGGATCTGCCAGGACAGTCAGGTTTGTGGATTTTGGGGACAAGGTAAAATCGGGCCGTGCGGGGCTGGGGAACGATGAGGTTGGAGGCTTGGGATTGGGGGGCAGGGTGCCGGAAGTGATGAAGCCTGTGATGGTGTTTGAGATAATGGTCTGGTGCTCGTCTGGGGGGTCATGGTCCAAGGATAAGTAGGAGGAGGTGTCTGAGAGTTGGCGCCTGGCCTCAGACCGGTGCGCCAGACTACCACGGCACCTCCCATGTCAGCAGGTTTGATCATCCAGTTGGGGTTGTTGCAGAGTGAGTGGAGGGCTCGGGGGGGATAAGTTAGAGTGAGAAAGGGGAGTGGAGAAGTTGAGGTGGTTGATGTCCCACCGGCAGTTTAAAATAAAAAGGTCTAAAGCAGGTAGATGGCCATGAGGGGGAGTCCAAGAGGAGGGGGTCCGTTGGAGACGGGAGAAGGAGTCATCACTAGGATATGAGGACTCCTTCACATGACAAAAGCTTGGATGCGGAGGTGACGGAAGAAGAGCACATCGTGGCGGACCTGGAACTCATTGAGGTGGGGACAGAGGAGAACAAAGGTGAGGTCTCTGTTGAGGATAGACCATTCGATATCAGAGAGGATGGTGAACACACGGCAACGATGGAGGTTGGGGCCGGAGGCAGGTGAGTGGACGGAGGCTGAGGCGATGTCTGGTAGGGGGTGGGTGGGTGATCAGGAAGGAGGGGGGTATGAGGACTATAGTGTGGGTGGGGAGGAGTTGGGGTCACATGCTTTAGGGGGAAGGGGAAGACCCAGTGGAACAAGACACATGAGGATGCCATTCTTTGAGTCAAAGATAGAGAGGACTTGCAGATCATCTAATAATTGGTTGATTCTAAAGCAGGCTCGATGGGCCGATATGGCTAATTCTGCTCCAATGTCCTTTGGTCTGGTGGTCTTCTCAGCACCCTCTCATGATGTGGACAAGAAATAGGATCAACACAATGTTATTGAATGGCAGAGAAGACATAAGGAACCAAATGTTATTCTTCTACGTTGGTTGCTGATATTTATACTTCTCAGTGCATTTGAGTTGCATTGCTTCTTATGGTTTTTGATATATACCATTGATCAGATTTAAATAGTTTATGGAGATATAGATTGGTTGAAGAGGCAAACAGTTAACAAATGGAGTGTTTTGTTGGAAAATGTAAAGTTGTTCATTATGATAGGAAGATTGAAAGAACAGAACGTTATTTAAATGGAGAAAGCTGTTGCATAAAAGGATTTAGGGTACTCATTCATAAAAGACAAAATGATAACAGACAATTGCAGCAGATAGGTTAATGGAATGTTGACCTTGCATGGAGAAGTTGTAATGTGAGGGTAAGTTAAATAGATTTATTCTCTGTTCATTGGAGTTTATAAGAAAGAGAGATGATCTTATTCAAACATAGGATTCTCAGAAGGCGAGACAAGGTAAGTGCAGAGAGGATGTTTTCTCTATAAGGAGAGTCCAGAAACAATGCGTAGGAAGGAACTGCAGATGCTGGTTTAAGCTGAAGATAGAAATAAAAAGCTGGAGTAACTCAGTGGGTCAGACAGCATCTCTGGAGAAAAGGAATAGGTGATGTTTAAGGTCGAGACCCTTCTTCCTATTCCTTTTCACCAGAGATACTGTCTGACTTGCTGAATTACACCAGTATTTTTGTATCTATCTTGAGTCCAGAAACAAATTGCATGGTGTTTAAGAAGGAACTGCAGATGCTGGAAAATCGAAGGTAGACAAAAATGCTGGAGAAACTGAGCGGGTGAGGCAGCATCTTTGGAGCGCAGGAAATAGGCAACGTTTCGGGCTCCATAGATGCTGCCTCACCCGCTGAGTTTCTCCACATTTTTGTCTACCAACAAATTGCATGGTCTAGGATTGCCCATTTAAGAATGAGAAGAAGCTGTATTTATTCTCTCAGAGAATAAGAGTTTTTGCCGATGGAGAGCTTTGGGGCACAGATTCTGGTTATATTTAATCATTCTAATCAGTGAAGGAATCCAGGGATTTTGCGTAATGGTAGGAAAGTGAGCATGAGGAATGCTAATCAATCAAACGGAAACAGATTGGATGGTCTACCGCAGCTCCTGCTAGAGGCTGAATAGTTTATCTCTATTCCTGCTTCTTATGGATGTTCTACAGCTCATTATAGCATAACATGCAGAATAAGGACCAAATTTAATTTCCTGAATCATTGAATTTCCCAGACTGACAGTCTTTGTTTTTAATCTTCAGCATGCATCAAGCAGTAAAGTGGCTTAGCTGGTAGAGTCGTTGCCTCACAGCAACATACCTTGGGTGCTGTCTGTATGGAATTTGCACTGTGACACGTACCCTCCCTTGGATGTCACTCTAATCACTATCAATGGCTGACAGGCTAGGAGAGGCCAATTCCCAAAATCATTGGTCCAATGCTGGGTCCAATTAGCTGCTATTGATTTGGCTACCTAAACCTTGTCAGCCTACTCCCAATGAACCCCAGGCACTCTAGCCAGAAGGAAGATGGGAGATGCAGAAGAGAAAGAGGAAGAAAGGGAGGAAGGAAGGAAGAAGGAAGAAATCAGGGAGAGAGTGGAAAGGAGAGAAAGTGGGGAGCATCCCTGCTAGCTGTGTTCCCCTGTGCAGGTTTGAGGAAAACTGACCACTGGGAAGAGCCCGAGACCACCAGTGTCACCATGTAGTCAAGACTGCCAGGAGGAAGCCCTAGATAGCCAGCACCTCTACTGGGGCTAAGACTGAGTGGCCAAAGGAAGCCTGAGACCTTAGTGCCTCTTCCTGCCCACAGACAACGAGAGACTGAGCTGCCAGGATAACCCAAAGCTGAGTCACCACGATAAACCTGAGATTGCTAGCGTCTCCTTTTGAGGCAAGGGTGAACTGCAGGGGGAAGTCCGAGATCGCTATGCCTGCCTATTCCTTCAAGACCTGGAATGACTAAGCTGCTGGGAAAGCCCAAAATAGCCAGAGCCTCCGCACATGCGCCCTGATGGCGTGGGGCAGCGCCACCATGTGGTCCTGGACTTCCTTACCACTGTAAATAAAATATACCATATGCGTTTACCCTACTGCAAGTGTCGGTGTGGTCACTGCCGAACCTGGCATTACCCCCATCGCCACCGTATGCTCTCCCTGTGACTGCACGGGTTTCCTCGGGGTACTCCAGTTTCTTCCCACATTCCAAAGACATGCGGGACTGTAGGTTAATTGGCCTCTGTTAATTGCCCCGAGTGTGTAAGGAGTGGATGAGATAGTGGGATAACATAAAACTAGTATGAAGAGGTGGTCAAAGGTTGGCGTGCACTCAGAGGGCCGAAGGGCCAGTTTCTAAGCTGTATCTATAAACTAAGCTAACACAAATGAAAGAAATAAGGAGAGAGAGAAGAGAATAAAAGTGTAATCTCAAAGGAAAGAATAGAAGTGTATTAAAAATAATAATATGGAAAAACAATAAACAGATTTAAAAAATGAATGCAAAATAATAAATAAAATTACAAAGAGAAATGAAATATTTGTTTCCAAAATAGAGACGCATTTATATAGTATCTTTCACGATTGAAGAACATTCCAAAGTGCTTTACAGTCAATTAAATACTATCAGAGTATAGAGACTATTGTAATGTGGGAAATATGACAGCCAAAATTGCACACAAAAGCGATAATTTGCTTTAGCTATGAGTTTAAGGGATAAATAATACAAAGGGCGCGGGGAGGTCTCTCTGTTCTTCAAATGAGATCTTTTATATCCACTGGACAGCAGATCCAGACTTAGTTTAAGATATGAAAAAAATCATAAAAATGCTTTGTAGTTCTTTATGCACTGTTGATGAGTTGTTGGTAATAGTCAATAGATGCATTCTTTCTGGAAGTATTTTTCTCTTTAAATGATTTATTTTCCATTGATATATTTGCAATTATATGATAATATGTGCAATTCTTTTAAATGTCTGCTGTGAGTCTGACAGGCTAACCCTATGATATCACAGTGGATCAGTATCTTGATATGAGTGAAGATACTTATTCTGAGTGTCACTGGAAGGCGCCATATGGATAATACGAAAAATGTGATTCCTAAACCTGGAAATTAGACTGTGCAATATTGTTAACACTGCCATTAAAAAAGCAGACAAGAGAATTTGATATGAATGCATTAAGTGTTCACAGGCAAGTATCACAGCATAATTTTCAGGTTGCAGGCTCCAAACGTCATATTATAGTCCAGTATTTGTGAGAAAATTTACTTTTATCATGAATAATAAAATATTTTAAATGTAAATTTCTGCATTTAAAATCAACATCACTTTTCAAACAATCTGGCAAAAGAATCTATGCCAGTTGTGATAGAGTGATATCGTAAATTTTATTGTATGCAGGTCCTCAAACGGTTAGTCTCTATTTTCTGTTGTGTCATTAAATCTAATCTTCTTAAGAGTAGTTTAGGTATTTGTTAACTGCTCCAATGTCATAAATGATAATTTGGTATTTGTCGATAATGATGATAGGGATGGAAGTTCTTCAGATGTGAAAGGTACCGACCGGAAACGTCACCTTTCCACTTCCCTCCACAAATGCTGCGTGACCCACTGAGTTCTTGCACACTTTGTATTTTGCTGTAAACTTGATACCACACTGTGTATGGTTCTTTTCTATAAGACCATTAGGTTCTTATGGAAAAGCGTGGAGAGGTTTAGGAAGGGAATCCGAGAGTTTAAAACTGAAGGCACACCTGCTTAACTGTAGCTTGATTACATTTGAAGATGAAAATGGTAGAATGAAGATATCCATGAGGGTTGTAGCATTAGATGTTTCACAGAAGGCTGTAGCCAGAAAGGGCTTTGGAAAAATATGAGGCAGTGGAAAAGTAAAGTGTTCCTTAACTGGGAGCAAGTCCTGAGATAATAAGTGAATGTGACTTGGTATAAATCAAGCTACTGTCTGCAGAATTTTGAATTCCCTGTTTGTCAGGCATGAAATGGAACGGTGATATCTTGAGGAGACTTATTTCAATCAAGATGAGGCATGGGAAAGGTTGGGGTGGAAGGAAAAGTAGTTATTTATAACAGTATGGATGTGTCGCCTTAGAGCACAGAAAGCATTGAGGAGATTTAAGAAAAGTACTTAAAACATGAACAGTTTAAAAACTGTAAATAAATAAAAACTTGCTGAAGAGCCAAATACCAACGACACTGGTTTAAGGTGATTCACAAAAAAATTAAAGACAGCTTAAAGACAGGATTTTCTTCTGTGAGTGGTTAGAGTTCAGATGCAATGTCTGATAGCATGGTGTTTACAGATTCAACACTCACCTTCAAAATAGAATTGGCTAAATACTCAATAGAAAATAATTATACTGTTATATCTGCCGGAGAAAGACCATTGGTGTGGACTAACTGAATTGGTGTTTGCTAGAACCACTGCAGTATCAATGGCCCACATTGCTCCTCTGCTGCACTAGTCTATGAACTATGTGGCACATTGAAATACAATCATGTCTACGGAAGATAGTTTTACTGGAATACAGTACATTTCATTGGACTATAACTGATCACATTTTTTTCTTAAAATTAGCTGTCATTTAATTAGTCAAAGGCATGAATTTCATTCTGGTATAGTCACATTGTTTGTTATTTTAATTCCTTTCATTATTTTGCTTACTTCAGTCACCTGTTCTTTAATGGGTGAAACAAATCTTTCCTTTGTTCAAAGAACACCCACAAGCAATAAAGCAATTACATTTGTGGTGTTGTACCAAAGTAGAAGGCACTGTCTCAGATCTCAGTGGTGATAACCAAGAAAGGGGAGCATTTTCCTTTCTTATGCTTAGAGATTAAGTTTTGTTGTATAAGAACATGCCCGAGTTTAACTTGATTTTCTGCCATCAGTTACCTGAAGATGACTGGTGCAGCATCTGTGAAAGAACCTACTGTAAATTGATCAGATTTGTATTTGATTTATACTATTTGTAGGCCAGCTTAGCTAGTGATTGAGTTTCAAATTTGCTCGCAATATAAACCACAGGATAAGCTCTGAAAAACGGCATTGAAATTAAAATATGGCTGGTTCTCAGTTCACAGAGAAAAAAAACATCACAACATTTGAGACGACACACTCAGTAAAGTAACTACTAGTTTTCTTACACTTAATCTAGATAATTACATCTTAATCTTTTAGTAATCTAACATTTTCAGAAAATTGCTTCAGGCAATAATGCTGCAATTTTACTTAATTAAAAAAATACAGATGAATTCCCCGTATGAGTACTGTTCTTGAAACAAAGCATAAAACTATAAAAGGTGAGCAAAAAATGGGGCTAAAGAAGGAAGAGATTAGTTTAATCAAAAAGGCTCAAATTGTTGACAGTCTGTGAAAGTTGTCAAATTCTATTTGGTTTCTTCAGCTGCTGATGTTTGTACTCTCTCCAAAATCATGCATAGTTCACCATTTTATTTAGTAGGTCCAAAAATAAGACAACCAGTCTAGGCAGATTTTATGGTTAAAACATCTTATTGCCCAACAGTGCTTGCAAATGAACAGTAGTAATGTTAGGCTTCAGAATCTATATCAACTGATTACCAATGATTGCCAAAATTGTCTGCTCCTGCAAGAATTGGTGATGAGTATTTAAGAATTAATCTGTCAGAATGGTGAATTTCTGAATTTTCACCATATTTGCTAGAATTGAAATTGCTCCAGATTTTAATTTTAAATCCAGCACTCGAAGATTTTAATTGTTTCATGAGAATGAAGGTAAATTATTTGTAAATGATTCATCAAATTTAGACCAGCAGTAATCACTTTTGTATAAAATTTATTTTATTCACATATTTTTTGAAATAATGAAACATATGAGGGCATATTCCGAAAATGACCAAACTAGTGGATCAGGGAAGGATGTTTTATGGAGTAAAGGACCTGCGAGCAGTAAAAAAGTGGAAAGAATGATCAATTGTAAATTTTAGGACTGGCATTGGGGAGAATGGCCATCAGTGATGGATTGCTTAAATTTAGTACTTGATACCAGGATTGGAGGAAGTTACACAAATTGGGAGAGATGAAGTTAAGGAGAATTTTGAATAATAAATGCAAGGAAGTTAGGCATTTGGTAGTACCATAACCTCATGCACCTGTACCAATCAAGAATCTTCCTATCTCTGCCTTTAAAAATATCCACTAACTTGTCCTCCACAGCCTTCTGTGGCAAAGAATTCCACAGATTCACTGCCCTCTGACTAACTAAATTTCTCCTCGTCTCCTGCCAAAAAGAACATCCATTAATTCTGAGGCTATGACCTCTCGTCCTAGACTCTCCCACTAATATCAGTAAAACGAAGGAACTGATTGTGGACTTCAGAAGAGGAAGGATGAGGACCCACAAACCTGTTTATATCAATTGGACAATGGTGGAGAGAGTCAAAAACTTCAAATTCCTGGGCGTGCATATTTCGGAAGATCTTTCCTGGACTCAGCACACTGATGCAATTATAAAGAAAGCACATCAGCCCCTGTACTTCCTGAGAAGATTACGGAGATTTGGTATCTCAAAGACGATTATCTTGAACTTCTACAGATGCACAGTAGAGAGCCTATTGACTCGTTGCATCATTGTCTGGTTCGGCAACTTGAACATCTGGGATCGGAAAAGACTGCAAAAAGTTATGAACACTGCACAATCCATCACCGTCTCTGACCTCCCCGCCATCAAAGGGATTTATCGTAGTCGCTGCCTCAAAAAGGCAGCCAACATCATCAGATACCCACACCAGGTTGGCCTCACATTAATTTAATCACGGCCATCGGGAAGAATGTACAGGAGCCTGAAAACTGTAACGTCCCGGTTCAGGAACAGCTTCTTCCCTACAGCCATCAGGCTATTAAACACTACAACCTCATATAGACTCTGAACAACAATAGACTATTATTATTGTTGCATTGTTCTGTTTGTTTTTTGAGTATGTATGTGTGTATATATATATATACAGTGGCTTGCAAAAGTATTCTTTTTGCCCATTCTTCTTTGCAAAATAGCTCAAGCTCAGTCAGATTGGATGGAGAGCGTCTGTGAACAGCAATTTTCAAGTCTTGCCAGAGATTCTCAATTGGATTTAGGTCTGGACTTTGACTGGGCCATTCTAACACATGAATATGCTTTGATCTAAACCATTCCATTGTAGCTCTGGCTGTATGTTTAGGGTCGTTGTCCTGCTGGAAGGTGAACCTCCGCCCCAGTCTCAAGTCTTTTGCAGACTCTAACAGGTTTTCTTCCAAGATTGCCCTGTATTTGGCTCCATCCCTTCCCATCAACTCTGACCAGCTTCCCTGTCCCTGCTGAAGAAAAGCATCCCCACAGCATGATGCTGCCACCACCATGTTTCACAGTAGGGATGGCGTGTTCAGGGTGATGTGCAGTGTTAGTTTTCCGCCACACATAGCGTTTTGCATTTAGGCGAAAAACTTCAATTTTGGTCTCATCTGACCAGAGCACCTTCCTCCACATGTTTGCTGTGTCCCCCACATGGCTTGTGGAAAACTGCAAACAGGACTTCTTATGGCCTTTTTTCAACAATGGCTTTCTTCTTGCCACCCTTCCATAAAGGCCCGATTTGTGGAGTGCACGACTAATAGTTGTCCTGTGGACAGATTCTCCCACCTGAGCTGTGGATCTCTGCAGCTCCTCCAGAGTTACCATGGGCCTCTTGGCTGCTTCTCTGATCAATGCTCTCCTTGCCCAGCCTGTCAGTTTAGGTGGACGGTCATGTCTTGGTAGGTTTGCAGATGTGCCATACTCCATTTTCGGATGATGGATTGAACAGTGCTCCGTGAGATGTTCAAAGCTTGGGATATTTTTTTATAACCTAACCCTGCTTTAAACTTCTCCACAACTTTATCCCTGACCTGTCTGGTGTGTTCCTTGGGCTTCATGATGCTGTTTGTTCACTAAAGTTCTCTAACAAACCTCTGAGGCCTTCACAGAACAGCTGTAGTTATACTGAGATTAGATTACACACAAGTGGACTCTATTTACCAATTAGGTGACTTCTGAAGGCAATTGGTTGCACTGGATTTTATTTAGGGGTATCAGAGTAAAGGGGGCTGAATACTTTTGCACACCACATTTTTCAGTTTTTTATTTATAAAAAAATTTGAAAACCATGTATCATTTTCCTTCCACTTCACAATTATGCACCACTTTGTGTTGGTCTATCACATAAAATCCCAATAAAATACATTTACGTTTGTGGTTGTAACGTGACAAAATGTGGAAAAGTTCAAGGGGTATGAATACTTTTGCAAGCCACTGTATATATATGTTGTGAGTGTGCATATATATATATACACACACTAAGCTTTTCTTTGCTCTCGTTTGTCATATCATACTATGCATATTCTGTTGTGCTGCAGCAAGTAAGAATTTCATAGTTCTATCTGTGACATATGACAATAAAACATTCTTGACTCTCTTGACTCTTGACTAGTGGAAACATCCTCGCCACATCCACTCAATCCAAGCCTTTCACTGTTCTTTATGTTTCAATGAGGTCCCCCCCTCATTCTTCTAAACTCCAGCGAGTACAGACCCAGTGCCTACAAACGCTCATCATAAGTTAACCTACTCATTCCTGGGATCATTCTTGTAAACCTCCTCCAGACTCTCTCCAGAGCCAGCACATCCTTCCTCAGATATGGTGCACAAATTTGCGCACATTATTCCAAATGTGGCCTTACCAGCGCCCTATAGAGCCTCAGCATTACATCCTTGTTTTTGTACACAAGCCCTCTTGAAATAAATGCTAGCATTGAGTTTGCTTTCTTTACTACTGATTAGACTTGCAGATTAACTTTGGGGGAATCCTGCACCAGCTCTCCCAAGTCCCTCTGCACCTCCGATCTCTCCCCATTTAGAAAAAAGTATTCGCCTTTATTCCTACTACCAAAATGCATGACTCCTCACTTTGCTACACTATATTCCACCTGCCACTTCTCTGCCCACTCTCCCAACCTGACCAAGTCCTTTCTCTACACTACCTGCCCTTCCACCTATTTCCGTATCATCCACAAACTTGGTCATAAAGCCTTCAATCCCCTCGTCCAAAGCATTAATATACATGTAGATGTCCTGTTACTAAGTTCTCTATCTCATTCCTGAACTCGGTCTCGACATTGTTCATCATCCGAACCACTGCAGTGGCATCTGCTAATTTGTGTATGGAGTTAGAGCAAACTTGGCTGCACAGTCATGAGTGTATAGGAGGGGACTGAGAACGCATCCTGCAGGGCACCAGTGTTGAGAATTATTGTGGAGGATGTGTTGTCACCTATCATCACTGATTGTGGTCTGTGAATCAGAAAGTCAACGATCCAGTGGCAGAGTGGGGGAGGGGCGACTGGATTGGCCACAACTGTTTATAATGCATATTAGTGATTTATATTAAGGCACCAAATGTATTCTATTAAAAAATGTCAATAACAGAAGTAAGGGAATGCATCTGCAAAGGGATATAAAGAGTTAAACATGTGGACAGAACAATGAAAGATAGAATATAAAGTTGAGAAATGTGAGATTATCCACTTTTGTAGGGATAGAAAGTATATTAAATGTTGAATCCTAGTATTCAGAGAGATTTTGTTATTGTAAAAGAAACACAGAATATTTAGATGCAACTATAGCAAATAATTGAGAAAATAAATAAGGTTTTTTTTCTTGTATTGTCAGAGGTGTTTATCTGCAGCTGCGCAAAATTTTAGTCAGACCATAGTTGGATTAATTCCTATAGTTTGGTTTCTTTATTTAAAAAAATAATATGTTTGTCTTGAAGGCAGCGTGGAGATCCTTTACGAAATTGATTCCAGTTATGAATGGGTTAACTCATGAGGAAATGTTAAGCACATTAGGCTCATCCTCTCTGGAGTTCAGAAGACTAAGGGGTGATCCTATTGAAACATGAACCCGAGGGGGCTTTGCTGGCTGGATGCTGAGATACCTTCTCAGCTGAGGGAAATCTGGAACCAGGTTCATGCTGATTTAAGATGAGGTGAGAAAGACCTTTCTTAAAAGGTTGTGAATCTTTGGAATTTTTAGCCTCGACACCTACTGAGGCAGAGTAATGATTTACTTTCAACTTTAAGATAGATTCAAGGAAATCAGACATGAAGAGGACTAGCGGGATTGTGGACTTGAGATGATGGTCTGATTGAAGAGCAAACAAATTTCAGGATTCTTATGGCCTATTCCTGTCCTTTATTTAATGTTATGTTATGTAAACAAATCTCTTTGATTTCATGGAGCATCTTCCTAATTTTATTGCTGAAACAATAAATCTTGGTTCTATAGACAGGTTCAGTGAATAAAACTATTTTGAAAGTTAATTGATTTATAACCAGTGGTCTATACTTATCCGCATGCTGTAAAGTATTTTTTCTTTTAAAAAAGATGTAATTGAACAAAAAACAAGTATCAGGAAGAGTAAATTATATTTGAAGTGAAATAAATGAAAAGGTAAGAATTATCTATCAATCAATGATACACTTGCTGATTACACCAGGTATGATCAGTGGGTATTGCCATCGTCTAAGTAAATTGTGGACTGAAAACCTGCTGATTAAGCTTATACTATGTATAACTCTTCAAGCAAACCCAAAAGAGTTGTTGCATTAAATGAAGTTTATTAAATGGTGTCCCAACTTATCCATTCTGGTATTTAAAAGTTCACGTGACAGTATTTCAAGAAAGGTACAAAATTCTCATTGATCCTGGCCAACATTATTCCCTCAACATTCCCACCAAAAATAAATTCCCTGAGTTGCTGTGTCATTGCCTTATAATGGACAGCAGAGGCCTCTGTTCAAAATGCCTCTCTTAGTTATTCCTTAACAGTATTCCACAATGAGATTCACTGAATGCTAAATGCTTTGAAATATTTGAGAGATTTATTAAGACAACTGGTAACTAGGGTTGACGACTTTCTCACTCCCAAATAAGGGACAAAAGGTCAAAATAAGGGATAAATTCCCGACGGCAATTCGTTGACTGGCTCGGCTGTGGCTGGGTGAATGATGAGTTGGCATGGGTGCTGGATTGCACACAAAGCCCAGCCCGAGGGCCAGCGGAGGATTTTGGCCCGGGCTCCGGCACCCCATCCAACTCATGAACCGATGATCGGCCATGAGAAGGAGGGGTGGTGGTGTTGGCAGTGAGCGAAGGTCCGAGGGTCAGAAACTGGCCGGGCTGCCAACCGATGGGGCGACGGGCGAGGTGCTGCTGCTGCACTCCATGGGCTGCACCACGTCGGGTCGGGTGAGGCGGGGCCAGACTCGGCACTCCGACACGACAGTCCACTCGACCCGAGTAGTAACTGTCAACTACGGGGCAAGGGCGGTCCTGTATGGGACAAACCAATTTAGCCCAATATACGGGATGACCTGGTTAATACGGCACAGTTGGCAACCCTACTGGTAACTGCAAGCTCCTTTATATGTGATAGAAGCTCTTTGCTGGAATATGTCAACAGAAGGCAACATCAGTCAAATGGAGATGGCACAGCATCACAGTTGGTGGAAGGGTGTAATTACAGTCTGACATTTACATCAGTGATTTTCATGATAAATGTAGGCAAAGGAATTTATAATAAAAACGGTGACAGAGTATGAACATGGGGGTAAGACCTTTAATATATGTAGATGTAATAATAATAATATCATTATTTTCTGGAAATCCACAGGAATAATTCTGCACCAAGTACTTGGAGAACTGCCATCCACAAAAAATAACATTTATTTATTTTTTGCGTGTGATACAATAATTGGAAATAGTAAATGATAATAGAACACTCTTTTTATGCATATGTTTCTGTGGCCTTCCTATTGTGATGTTAAAAAAAAAAATTGTATGTGTCTTTATCCACAAGTTTAAGATGCATCTGAGATGTGACATTTGTGAATCCTGCATCATCTGGTCTCTTTAATATAACATGTAGCAAGAAGTTGGGGAAACATAGCTTCTATAAAGCATAAGTGTTGGCAGAGACCCTTGCGATAGAACGGTTGTTCCTGTGTTGTAAATTCTAATTTATTCTAAGTGTACACACACAGTTATAGGGGAATAATACAAGTAAAACAAAGAAATATATTAAACATGTGTAATTTATGCTTTTATTTTACCTGTTTGATAAACCACTGTGTCTATCATTCAGATGCTGATTCAATTGTTGCCACGAGCATGCAAATCTTTGTTGTAGCCTGACTGTAATTATGTTGTACATTTGAATGAGTGAAACACAAAAAATGAACTATTGTTGTCTGCGTGGGTGGAAACTGCTGAAGTAGTAATAGCTTCCAGGAAGCAGTGATGAAGCCTCACGTGTGTGTTTATGTGATTAAGAGCTCAGTTATTTAAGCAATGTCACCTTACATTTTGGTGATGGATTATTATGTTCCTATATCAGGATGCAGGTTGAAATCACAGATATAACTTGAATTTAAATTGAGCAGAGTGCACCCCAATAAATTGGCCAGCAAGGTAGTGCTGCTTTTGCATTATATATGTAGGGAATCCTTAATGTGGTTTCAGGGGATACTTTATTCATTATTCATTTAAGCGGAGTTTATTTTCCCTTGTGCGAAGGAGGCCGAATGGTGACATGACAAAGGTATATAAAATGATAAGAGCCATAGAGAGGTTAGATTAAATCTTTTTTGCATGGTAGGAGTATCAAAAAATTGAGGGCATGGGTTTAAGATGAGAGAACAGAGTTATAAAGCAGATTAGAGGAAAAAGTAATTTAACACAGAGTGGTCGTTATCTGGAACTCGATGTCAGAGAAGATAGTGGAATCAGATTCACTCATTACATTTACGAAATATTCAGACAGGTTGTTAAATATGCAATGCACAGAAGGATGCAAACCTTGTGTGGACGGAGGGGATTAGTGTGGATGGCCTGATAGCAATAAATGATAGTGGAGAAACTTGATAGTGGATAATTTATTTATTTTTCCCGAATTTCAAACTCCGCGGCCGATCCGGCACCGTCTTTGGTATCTGAGAGTTTTTTTAAACATGTAACCAAAAAGGTTAACGAGGGCAAACCCTATTTGGACTTCAGCAAGGCATTTGATAAGGTTCCACATTGGATAGAGAATTGCCTTCTTGGAAGGAAGCAGAGGGTGATTGTGGAAGGTTGTTTTTTCGGCTTGAGACATGTGACTCGGCATGTGTTTCAGAGATCAGTGCTGGGCTCACTGCTGCTTATTACAATTATTTGGATGAGAATGTACAATGCATGATTAGTAAATCATGAGAAATCTGGAGGATAATACAAGAGGGGAGTTTAAACAATCATCAATATTGTAAAAGTACAGGGTAAACTAATGGAATTAAAGGCTGACAACTCCCTGCATCTGATGGCCTGCTTTGGGGTTTAAAAAAACATAGCTGCAGAGAATCAATCATGTATTCATTGTTTTCTTCCAAAAATCCATAGATTTAGGATGGGTCCAAATGGATTAGAAAACTGCAAATGTAACCACCCTATGCAAGAAGAGAGACAGAAAGCAAGAAACAGTAGGCAAGTAATTTGAGCTAATACTGGAATCCATTCTTTAGTATATAGAGGCACTAGACTAAGTGGAACTCGTTGGGTCCCATGTTCAAATTGGAGGGCTGGTCCCCCAAAGCAATATTCCACCTCTCCACCAATTCCAATATTGGTGGTTAGTGGGGGAGGGGGCATTCTGGAGCACAAGTATGGGTGTTGTGGGCCCAAGGGACTGGTTTCCAGTGGGCTAGTGTGGACATTGTGGACTGAATGGATTCTTGGGCTGGCAGCTCAGTCACTCAGGCCAGGTGGGCTGGCAGCTCAGTCATTTCATATTCATTTTAAAAAATTTTCATACATATGTTTCCTTTTTCTTCTTCACCAAATTCATAACTTCTCTCATCAACCTAGGTGAGCTTACCTTGACATCCTTGTTTCTCTTCCTGACTGGGACATGCCAGTCCTGCACTTTGATCAGCTGGTCTCTAATTGTCTCCCACATGTCAGATGTAGACTGAGTCAATGACAGCTGATCCCAATTTACTCTCCCTAGCTCTTGCCTAATAATGTTGTAATTTGCCCTTGTACTTACCTGCAAAACCAGACTTTTTCTTATCCATAGCTATCTTAAAACGTATGGAGTTGCACTCACTCTTCCCAAAATTCTCGCTCAGTCACCTGGCCAGGCTTGTTTCCCAATACAAGGTCCAGTATAGTCCCTTCTCTAACAGTATGCGAACTACCCACATACTGTTTCAAGAAACCCTCGTGGTTTACACCTAACAAATTATGACCTAACAAATTCTGACAGTACTTTTAAAATTGTCAGATTTAATGTCTGCATTTTTTTCCCTAAAACGATGAATGCATAACAATATTAATAAATCATTAGGTACACAAAATTGCTGGGGAAACTCAGCGGGTGCAGCAGCATCTATGGAGCGAAGGAAATAGGCGACGTTTCGGGCCGAAACCCTTCTTCAGACATTACATGTATGTAGAAAGCTGAAACCCAATACAGAAACTATCCTCAATGTTCTGCGAAATAAGCAGTTTTTCTCCTTCAGTCAAAGCTCTTGAATCTGCTTTATTTGTTTGAAGTGTACTCCATTACTTATTGTAAAACTGCCTCGGATGTGAACAAAGAAAGATGAAGATTGCTCCAAGTGGTAGCAGATTTTAGGGCACCAATTAAACACACTGAGTTTCAATTCACAGGAAAATATAGCACTCAACACTTATTGAACAATCATTTCTCAAGCACCTGTCAACATTGTCCTTGGACATTGTTTACTTTTGGTTTAAGTCTGTGTAACTACTTTAAAACCTGGCTTTCATGCAGATTAATAATAAAGCACAATGTATCAAAGGTTCTTCACAAATTAATCTTGGGATTTTTTTCTCAAAGCAGTAATAAATTATCTGCAATCATGTAGATGTCCAGTATTTTGGTTTGCACATTCAAGAGACTGTTAGATCGGCATATGAATATGCAGGAAATGGTTCATGGGAGGGCAGACAAAATTAGTTTAATTTGGCACAGATATTGTGGGCTGACGGGACTGTTCATGCGCTGTGCTATGTTCACTCAAAATATGTATTATGTACCATCTCATTATGAATCAATATTACTCATATTTTTTGAGAATTGAGAATTGATCTTACTGAAACAAACAGGATCCTGAGGTGAATTGACAGGGTGGATGCTGAGAGGATGTTTGCATTTCTAGCGTTATTTAAAAATCATGGAATCGTACCACGGAAATAGACCATTACTGCTTTAATACTTATTTAAACTAATCCCATTTACCAGCACAAAGCCCATATCTCTAAATGCCCTACTTATCCAAGTTCCTGTCCAAACATCTTTTAAATGTTGTAAATGTATCTGCCTCCATCACTTCCTCTTTCAGCTCCTTCAAGATATTCACAATCCTGCATGTTCATAACTCCTTGAAAGTGCTACACAAGTGAATAGGTTGATAAAGAAGGAGTACAACATGAATGTCTTTGTTGGCTTGGGCATTAAATATAACAGTTAGGAAGTCGTGTTGTTGCTGTACAAAACGTTGATTAGTCCACATTTGCAATATTTAGTGCAGTTACAGTTGCCACATTATAGGAAGGATGTGGAGCCTTTGGAGTGGATGTTTAAGAGGTTCACCAGGATGATGTCTGGATTCTGGTGCATTAGCTATAAGGAAAGGCTGGATAAACTTGGATTCTTTTCTTTGGTGGCTGAGAGGTGAGAAGGATATACGATTATGCGAGGCATAGTTAGAGTTTACAGTCATAGTCAACTAATATGTTACATTCTAAAGGTCATAGCTTTAAGATGCAAGGGGGAAAGCTTAAAGGAGATTTGCAAGGCAAATTTCTTTTTACACTCAGCGTAGTAGGTACCTGTATATATTGCTAGGGGAGGTGTAGAAACAGCATTTAAGCAACATTTAAGAGGAATTAAGTCAAACACGTGAACAGGCAGGAAATAGTGGGATATGGACCATCTGCAGGCAGATAAGATTAGTTTAGATTGGCATCATGGTTGGCATAGACATCATTGGCTGAAGGGCCTGTTCCTGTATTGTACTGTTCTACATTCTATACTCTCTATTATGCTTAAGAATATTCCTCGGATCCCTTTTAGATTTCTCTCAACTCACTTTAAATCTATGCGCTCTATTCCTAGACATCCCTGCCCTGGGGGAAAATATTCTATCTTATATACAGGTCACTAATAACCTTTACAAACCTCTGTAAGGTCATCCCTCAATTTGGGTGGTGTATTTGGATGTTCAAAAGCCATTTGATAAAGTACCACACAGAAGACTTAGATTCTGGACAAACAAGATCAGGCTGACATCTTAGTAATGACAGAGGATTGATTAAATGACAGGCAATAGAGATAAACAGGTCATTTTTAGATTGGAAGACAATTAATGATGGGTGCCATAAGGATCAGTAATGATAAAGTTATTAATGAAAACTGAAAGTAGTTTCAATGTATCCACAACTCACATTTTATTTTAATAACCTTATCTTGCAATAACAAGTTTGCAAATAATTATGTTCTTATGAGGCAGTAAAACTTTACACACTTCTCATGAAATTCCTCCACGTTCTTGCCTCTCTTTACAACTCCCAGCTATACTATCCTTCCAATATATCTGTTCCTCCATGTTTAGCTTCTTGATCAATCCCAATATGTTCAGCTCTGTGTGTTTCTACTATTTCTTCCCCAAAGCAATCCATCAACTAAAGCTTATTGTCCTATTATATACCAATGTTGTACATGGTCATGGTAATGCCCATATTACACTTCCGTGCATTTTACTAATTTAAGGATGCTTTATTGATTGAAGTTATTGTTATAGTTAATCTCAGTGTGATCTTTTGCAATCGGTACTGAATAAATTCCTGGAGAGATAGGATTCATGATTAGAATGATCGAGAGGGAAGTCCTTACTCCCTCATTACCATAGAGTAGATCCCTGCCCCCGACCTCAATAAGACAGTATATGTCCACTTACCACAGTGAATACTTTATATTGAAGATGGGCAAATTATTTAATTTCTCAGGTACTTTGCATACATTACACCAATCAATACATGGACAATTAATGCTGCTTTCTTAATAGGAATGATTGGATAAGAAACCTTTTTTTATATAACAGCATTCCCATTAAGTTAAAGCTACTGTATTTTGTTCTACATCTGAGCCCGAGGCTACTGTCTAATACTAACAGTGGTGCTACCCTTTGGACCCAATTCATCGCTCAATTTTTTTGCAGTATTTAACCTCTGATTTGTAGCAATGATAATACACATCACATATAGGTAATTAGAGGTCCTTGTCATTTGTAAGTCTAGATCATTAAGTTGCAGAACACGAAAATAGACCATTGCTGGTTCTTGATGGCCATTATTAGAATATAATGCATTGTTCCTGTATTCATGTATGGAGAACTGTGGCTTAATTAGAGCTGTGACAAGCCTAAACTGATAAAGTGATGAGATTATTCATAATTGATGTCAGAATCAATTACCATTTGGTTCTTCACAGGCCCACTGGCAGGTCTAGCCTTGGTGCAGGCCCCAGGATTCTGATCATTATATGGCTGCCCCGTTCATGCTGAGCCTGTGACAGCAGGCCAGATCTTTCATGAACATTCTAATGACCCCCTTTTGAAGTCTAATAAATGAATGACCTTGTCATCTTGCTCTAACCCTTGATGCTTCATCTTGGAAACTTTTTCATTAACTAGCTTTCCGTAGGACAGAGCAAGCAGATGCGACGTATTCTCATTGTCGGAGCCTACTCTAGACTGTTAATTGTTAATAAACAAGAATGTTTGATAAGGGAATACAAATACAACTACATAAACACTCAAAGACTCTTTTATTATTGACCTTGTTCTCATTGGAATAGGAGGAATGGCTTCCACATTTTGACACTCATCTTAGACCAAATCCAGCTCCCTTATCCCAGTGGCAGTCGTATACCCGAAACCTAGTTGAAATACAAGCCTCCCATAAGGCAAATGGAGCTATATCTAGTGAGATAAATATCGGGGTCAACTTGTGCTGACAGATCTGCTGGAATCCAACTTATAACAGAACTGTGGAACCTTGACAACAGAACTTACGACATATTGGGTACATTAAGAACAGTTTCGTTTTTAGTTTAGTTTAGAGATACTGCACGGGAGCAGGTCCTTTGGCCCACCGGGTCCGTGCCGACCAGCGATCCCCGCACTGTAACACTATCCTACACCCACTAGGGACAATTTTTACATTTATACCAAGCCCATTATCCTACAAACCTGTACGTCTTTGGAATGTGGGAGGAAACCAAAGCTCTCGGAGAAAACACAGGCAGGTCACGGGGAGAAAGTACAAACTCCGTACAGACAGCACCCGTAATCGGGATCGAACCCGGGTCGGCGCTGCATTCGCTGTAAGGCGGCAACTCTACCGCTGCACCACCGTGAGCTGGGGAAGATTCCAAAACTATAGATTGGTTCACAATACAAGATTAGTTGCTATTAGTCTAATAAGGAATTTGGGCACCCATAGAATGGTGAGAAGGTGCAACTTGCTGCCACATGACTGGTTGAGGTAATGAGCATAGATGAAGTTAAGGACAAGGTACATAAGTACATGAGGAGCACGGGGGGGGGGGCATTCCACCCATGGAATCCATGCCGGCCCCTAGCAGAGCAAATTCCCCATCAGTCTCATTTCCTCCTCTTCCATAGTCCTGCAACTTATTCTCTCACACTTTCCACTTAAGTCCCCTTTGATTCTTTGTACCACTTTCCTAAGGAGTGATTTGCAGTAGCCTGTTAACTTAATGGGAATTGCCAATGTAGGAGAAAACCAGAGCACCTTCAAAAATCCAAGGAAGATGTGCATACTCCAAATAGCACACTAGGTCAGGACCAAACCTGTGTCCATGGAGCAGTGAATCAGCAGGGGTAGCTCTTGGTAGGATGTGTTGACAAGATTAGTTGAAAGAAAGGGACGAAATAAAGACTTACATTATGTATCAGCTGTCATATTCTTATCAAGATGTCCAATGTCTTTACACCCAAGGGAGCATGATGTAATGTAGGAAGTGAAGAGGTCAATTTGTGCATAACAAACTCTCATTAAAGGCGCTGTAATAATGTCCAGATAATCTGTTCTAAAAATATTTGTTGAGTAAATAGTACCCAGGACAAGGGGGAAATCTCTCCCTAGTCGTATTTGAGATAGTGTTATGTTCCTCCAAAAGAGTTGACAATCCTTGGTTAAATGCCTTATCTGAAACATAGCACGTCCAACAGTGCAGTGTTTCTCAGTTCAACGGTGAAGTTAGAGCCAAGAGCAGGTAGAGGGTAAGATGTGCATAAATATGGTGGCGTTGTTGCACCGAATGGTCTCTTTGTTGTCCATTTTAGTTGAACAGGACCCTTATATTGTTAATTTAAACATGTAGCGTTTGAAAGTATTTGAAAAGACTACAAAATGCTTGGAGTGTTAAATGGGATAAGTGCCGCGCATTTTGCTACTGGAAGCATCCAACTGTGCCAATATAGAACTCTGTGGCATGCAGTTCAGAATTGCATCCCTGCTGTTTTTGTTTAGTCACAGTTTACTGCATTAACTAACATCACTCTTGTGTGCTGCAGTACTGAGCAATGATGCAAATATTGATTCTCAGACTCTTGGACACACTAACATTTTTTTCTAATTACAGCTGCAGAAGTGTCCAAACCAACTGATCCTTTCCACAATGAATTTGTCTCCGATATATTAATTAGAAATATTCAAATTATTTTATTTCTGTTCAGATGCAAAACTTCTAATGTGTGCAGTATGATTTGCAGCAAACACTTCAGAAGCCTGCGAGTGCACATTAATGACAAAATGAGGCTCAGCCTTCCCACTTTCACAGGCGTAAATTATCAATAAAATCTGGTGCAGATATCACAGCGTGATTCTTTGCCGGCACCAGAAACAGTGGCAACATCAGTGAAACACGATGGCTTATTTTAGAATGCAAAGCATTTGCTACTTTCCAACAGATGTAATTTTTATTATTATTTAAAAAGTGCAAATTTTCAGGCATTTAGTTTGGAATATGTGATTTTTTTAATTTTCTGCTACCTTAAAAGTACAAGCACGGTTTGCAGTTTATGCTTATGTCAAATAGTATTTTCCCTTCTGTTTTGCTGTGCAATTAACATGACATGGAGACAATATGATGCAGAAAATGGTATCTGCATATAAGATAAAAGAGGCTGTATATATTTGAAGAGGGTTATAATGATCAACATCACTTACCCAAAAGAAATATGTTGGAGATATCTACAGCCATTTGCATATACGTTCTTTGACATATTAAAATACCTGAAAAGGCAAGGGTTACATTTTTCTCTTTGGCACTAGGACAATACTTGGCAATGGATTGCATGAGTTAAGGGCCTGTCCCACTGTCCGAGGTAATTCAAGAGTTCTCCCGAGTTCTCCCCTGATTCGAGCTCGTGTAATATACGTGTCGGGTACGTAGGGGCTCGTACAAGTAAAAAGTAACAATTTTTTTCATCACGAGTATTTTATTTACTCATGGACATTTTTCACAGGGTTGAAAAAACGTCACGAGTTTACCAGATTTCCCGAGTACCTACCGTTACTCGTACAAGCCGCTACGTGACATCCACGAGCTTCTACATACCCGCTACGTACATTACACGAGCTCGAATCAGGGGAGAACTCGGGAGAACTCTTGAATTATCTTGTACAGTGGGACCGGCCCTTTAGTTGAGGAGGGATGAGGGGGTGGTGTGCACATTCAACATGCAGCTAGGTGGAAGTCCTAGCTATTTACCATTTATTTGTGTGAATGCTCAGAAATCTATGAGCAACACGTTTGTACCAATGTGCCATATTAACTAGTGTATAGTTTTTTTTTTCTCTGTCCTTTCACAGATACAAGTTATGTTTGTTCCCTTTCAATCGGCTGACATTGAGATCTTGCACTGCAATCTTGCCTAGTTTTGCTCTTTTGCACTCATTTCATTTATTGTTGCATTTGTCATTACTGATTACTCTGTGGGCTTCATGTGAACAAGGAATTTCATTGCACACTGGTGTATATCATAACAAACTAATCTGCATCTCAATCAGTCTGCTAACACTGTACCAGAATTGAGTGAATTCAGGTAGACAGTCACTATTCCATTCCCTTATTCACTGCACCACTTTATTCACAGTCTCTCTCAGAGAGATGACATGCGTATCAATCTGTCCAGACTGATGTCAGGTTTTTAGGAGCTAAGTTTTTACCGAGGCCGGTTGGTGTTTCTTTGACAATTCAAATTATCAGTTTAAGATCAATTTTACGCCTGCTGTGGTAGAATTTGGATTCAGTTCTCTGGATGCTTAGGTCTCCGAACCACTAGTCTGGTAAAGTAACCGCTGTTCCATTGCCCTACAGTTTTAGGCCAATTTAACAGAAGCATGTTCCCGATCAAGTTTATTAAATACTGAACTGAAATTTATTGGGATAAAAATCTGTAATAAGCTTTACACATTCCACTAGAAAAAAATCATGTCTTGGTCCTATAACAAATTATAAATAGAATTCTGATTATAGAATATCACACCAAGACCTAATTTGAATCTGCTTTTCAAATATTTTATTTTACATTCTTAAAACATTAAAAAAAAAAAAGTAAATGGCAACACAAGGAACTGCAGATGCTGGATTGAACAAAACACAAAATGCTGGAGTAACTTATTGGGTCAAGCAGCATCTATGAAGGGAATGGATGGGCGATGTTTTAGTTGGGACGTTCTGACTTTCTATCCATTCCCTCTACAGATGCTACCTGATCCACTGAGTCACTCCAGCACTCTGTGTTTTGTTGAAAAAAGTAGATGGTATTGTTGGCAACAATAATGGTGGACTCCTATAGGAACTCAAGACACTATAACCTGTTCTTTTAACATGGCTATTAACAAATTTAAAATGGAACACTCGTTGAAAACATTTAAATTTTACCAAATCATATCCTTCTTGCAATAATTTCCTGTTATGAAATTATAGTTTAGATATTCCAACTTTTTTTCCCTCAAATTGGTTCCAAACTCCCTCCTTCCCAAACTCTTGCTTTGACACAAACAGTTCCTTGGCTGACAAGACACTCAGGTGACCTGGAGCAAGACTTTGAATCAACAGCCAAGCAAAAATGCTGTGAGTTTACTTTTGTTTGATATCTCCACTGGCCATCATAGGTGAAAATGGGACTGTCTATAACTGAGAACTCAGTTCATGCAGGCCAAAATGCTGCTTGTCAAAGCACTAACACAACGCATCACCCAAGGCACACTCTTTTCATTTAATTACTGCTGAAATTCCCTGCCTCAGTCTGTGTAACATCAATTTTAACTGTGATGAACATTCTGAGATCATCGTTAACATTTGCCCTTTGGATTTAAGCATGTTTGCATTTAAACATGTTACACCAAGGCAAATTCCTTGTATGTGAAAACTTGGCCAATAAACTTACTTACTTAGTTTTATTTCTTAATACTCTCAACCGGTTGCATCAGCATTCCTGCATGGATATAATGCGATAAACGTCTTTGAAAATTCTCCGATTTTTTAAAATCACTTTTGGGATTAAATTAAAGATTTTACAACATGTTGTAATTTGGTTCCAATATCACTTATCTTTTCAATGTGATATTTATAGGGTACTAGACCAAGTGGGACCCATTGGGTCCCGTTCCCCCAACACATCCTGCCTAGTCTCCCTTATTAACTTTGAACATACAAAACATTGCCATTAGGAAAGAGCTCCAGAAAATCTTGCACCCACTCAAGCCATCCCCCCCCCTCCAACAGGGACACGGAGCGATCACCGGCCCCCTTTTTTTTGTTCAACATCTATTTCCTTCGGGTGTTTTTTTTTAATTTCCCCCTTACCATTTCCGTACTTTTTCGATAGCTGCCATGACCCGTTTGATGTCATCCTTCACCCTGCTCCTGGTCTCGGCCCGCACCGATCTGCCGGACATGCTGCGTTTGTGTGTGTGTATGTTTGTTCGGCGGAGTCTGAGGTGAGATGCGCCGGCACCAAGAGCGAGCGAACGCGAGGACAGATGGACGAAAGCAACGGTCATAGAGCGGATTCGGTGACATTTCGGGTCTGACAGTCAAGGGACAGGGAAACGGGAGATATAGGCATAATCTTCCATTCATTTGTCCTAGGTACCGTCTCTATCTCTTGTTCATCTTTCCCCTGACTCAGTCTGAAGAAGGGTCTCGACCCGAAATGTCATCTATTCCGCTCTATGATCGTTGCTTTCGTCCGTCTGTCCGCCCGTTCGCTCGCCCTTGGATTAAGTAGCGCAGGATAAAGCTGCGAAATCAAGCACAGGATGTGTTTGCGAGAGAGAGAGAGAGAGAGAGAGATCCCGACACTTGCACATCTCGGTTTATTCCCCCTTCACAGGAATGTTGCATTTATTTTGTAGGTCAAACACAGTTTTCTAAAAATACAGTGTCTGAAGAAGGGTCTCGGCCCGAAACGCCACCCATTCCTTCTCTCCAGAAATGCTGCCTGTCACGCTGAGTAGCTCCAGCATTATGTGTCTACCTTCTTTCTAAAAACAAACCCTGGTCCCGCAATGTTTTAAAACACGCAAAAAAAGATTACGTTTTTTGCAGCATTCGGGTCCCCCCCGCCACCCGTCCGGGGAAATTAAAGTGTTTATGTTTTTGTAGTAAAGGAGGGAGGAGGGTGAAATCGCTCAGTAACGGGTCATGGCTGCTATCGAAAAAGTCGACCCGAAATATCACCTATTCCTTCTCTCCAGAGATGCTGCCTGATCTGCTGAGTTACTGCAGCCTTGGTTTAAACCAGCATCTCAAATTCCTCCCTGTACAAGGTATGTGCCGTTTTAACTGAACGCATAACTGAAGTCGGGTTGGGTCAAGGATAGGGCCGGGGTTACTGAAATGGCGGAAGTTACGCTCCATTGCGTATTACATGTCAGTCCATTAGATTTTGCAGGAGTGGTCTATCAGACGACAGATGGCGCAATGAGCTAAGTGTTCGGCTGGCGACCGGAAGGTGGCCGGTTCGAATCCCGCTTGGAGTGCATTCTGTCGTTGTGTCCTTGGGCAAGACACTTCACCCACCTTTGCCTGTGTGTGAATGTGTGTGAATGTGTGTGAGTGATTGGTGGTGGTCGGAGGGGCCGTAGGCGCAGAATGGCAGCCACGCTTCCGTCAGTCTGCCCCAGGGCAGCTGTGGCTACAGAAGTAGCTTACCACCACCGAGTGTGACTGAGGAGTGAATGAATAATGCGATGTAAAGCGCCTTGAGTATTAGAAAGGCGCTATATAAATCCCATCCATTATTATTATTATTATCTTGCTCCGCTATAGGATCTTTGCTTACAATTGCACTTGCTAGGGCTGGCAGGACTGGGTGTCCTGGGATAACAACACTGTAATCTGAGATGGCTACAGTCCCATTGTGAAGTCATAGCTTCAAAGGGAAGAAATCTTTCTCAAATTGCAATTTTTTTTAAAGTTGAAAATGTGAAATAACTTGTAAAATATAACATCTATCTGAAAAAAACTTTATACACTACACGACAGAATAAGGTGGTTCAAAAATTGTGGCGCTATCGTGTACCGTTTTGGCGTAGTCAGATCATGATGAGCACGCAAACAAACAGGCGAACTCACACGCAAGATGAAAGTTTTAGTAATATATAGATAGATATATAACAAATCACATTTTTTAGGCTGCTGGTTCTAAGTAGATGTTTTTAAAGTTTACATCTTCATGTGAAAGTGGTACCCACCATACGAAAAATTACCACATCTGTTGTCTTATAGCTTCAGATTGGGATAAATAATTGCCAGCAACTTGTTCCACTGAAAAATAAATTGCAAAGTCACTGCACAAAGATAGAAATTACTTTTCCATTCTTTTAGTTTATCAATGCTCATGCTTTTGAAGTTATCAGAGTAAGTCAAAGGGTTGCGTTCCAAACAAGAGAAACATAAGAACTGTTCTAGATAATGTATTCCCTTGAACCTGCTCGGTTGTTTTTGTGATGTTATGGCTTGTCTAAGTATCCCTAAAGGATTCTGATTAAAAAAACTATTTGTATCAAATTTTAATTTAATTTAAATTAATTATTAACTCAACTTTTATCTGTTTGCAGAATTGGTTCAAACTTTTATCATTCTTTGTATATTGTTCACACTATCTTTGCTCTAAATACGTCTCTAACTGTTGTTAGATTCCCTAAGCAGCAGGAAATCTGTTTCCCTATATATCCAGGCAATTCCACATAGTAACTTTGATTAAGTGATTTCAGATGGTCTCACTTTGACAGGGACAAAGGAAGATAAAACGATGCAAATTATATCTAGAAAGTCAAGTAACAATTTTCTAGTTGGTTAATCATCATTCTAGGGCTAATCATCAGTAACCTGAAACCTAATTGTGGTTCTTTCTCAACTGATGTTGTCTAGTTTACTGAAAATTTCCAGCATTTTCTATCTTTACATGATTTAATTTTAACAACGTTAAGCTTGAATGGACTGCATTATTTTGAAATTAAAGGGTATATATGTTTACTCAAGCATTGAAAATAAAATCACATCAATATACTAGCATGGCTGGACATTTACTCCTTGTTATATCTTAAGAAACTTTAGCAATTTTTGAAAAAACATTTCAGTGCAAAGTCCTTCCTAGATGTAGAAGATTAAAAACTGATGACAAGTTAGTCGATACTGAGTGGCCTGCAAATGAAACACCTTCATTGGGAATAACCGGAAAGGTTTTACACTCATTTAAAAAAGGGCAGAAGCTCCTCGAGAATTAAATGGTTTTTAGAGTAACCTCCTTGACACATTCGACAGCCATTTCATCAGAGAGTTCTGTTGTATCAGCAATAGAGGCTATTATTTTGCAGGCAGACATCACTAATGTGTGCAGTTAATTTGGACATGCCATAACTTCCTCTGCTTGAGAATACACCTTTTGCCAGCCAGTTGTGAGACAGTTGTAAGGATCAATTTGGTGTTAAAGGTGTTATAATAGTGTTTAAAAAATAATAAGGTCCTTTTATTTTCTTGCCTGACTTTTGTTTCTTGAGCATCTTAAACCCTCCAAAAATATTTTTAAAATATTTATTTCAGGTGCCAAAAGGCCATGTTTGGTTAGAAGGTGACAACTTGCTGAATTCCACAGATTCGAGGAATTATGGACCTGTTCCTTATGCACTGATTCGGGGACGAGTATGCTTAAAGGTAAACTTGTTAAGTGAAGACATTTTGCTTGCATTAGAATTGCTCTTTCCAATTATAATCTCCATATTCTTCATTGGTGAATCGCATAAAGCATTGTAATCTTACACTGGTTATACTGAAGTAGTAAAGCTAAACTGATGAATAATAACATTGTGAGTCATTATACTAATATGGATCTGTATTTTCTAGATTTGGCCTCCACGTGATTTTGGGTACCTGCAAGAAAGTCCTAATCATACTTCCTCCCGATGATGGAAGTGTGCAGCAACAGATTGATTCTTAGTCATACTGACTTTTTAATTTTAATCCAACTCAAGACCAGAAGGTGTTTTGCAATGAGAGACTTTACAAGTACTTTGTGGATAAATAAAGTTATTTTTTTCAAACAAGGTACAATATTCTGTAATGTTTCCAATAATAATTTACAGAAGGGATGTTGAGGTCTTTGTGGTCATGAATTCGGGAAATGCAAATCTGAAGAAAGATGAAGTCACACAGCCAGGTTGTCAAATCTAGTAGTAAGATGAACATGATTGAGATAATCTCAGCCAGTCAGTAGAAATGCTAAATAATGCTATCACAAGTAGTATTGATGCTCGGAGTGTAGGCAAGGGTGGTGAATGCCTATAGTTTCTGTATACCTCTTATCTCATCATTTGTAAGGCAACAATGAAAAGTTCAGTTGAGGAACAAGTTATATCATCAAGGTGTTTAGTTGCCATCTGCACTCGATATGATTTGGAACAATTAAATTCTTACATGCTGGAGCTTTACAAGCAAAAACACGTAACTGCAATAAATATATATTATCAGCAGGACAGGCAGCATCTCTGGAGAGAAGGAATGGGTGACGTTTCGGGTTGAGGCCCTTCTTCAGACCCGAAATGTCGCCCATTCCTTCTCTCCAGAGATGCCGACTGTCCTGCTGAGTTACTCCAGCATTTTGTGTCTACCTTCGATTTAAACCAGCATCTGCAGTTTTTTCCTACACAATAGATATTATCAGTTATTCTAGGTAAACCAACCTATGATAGTACAAAAAAACCAAAGTACATACAGCACCATAATGGTACAAAGTAGAGTAGTTACACCAATTCATGAGAAGAAGCTGTTCTTGAACCTGAAGGTAATGATTCTCAGGCTTCTGTACCACCTTCCTGATGATAGAAGCAAGAAGAGAACATGGTCTGGGTGGTGTGAGTCTGATAATATTAGCTTCTTGAAGCAGCACTTCCTTTTGATAGTGGTTAGGTCCACCTTCTTCTGCAGTTCAAGATTTTTTTGTACTTGAGCATTTGAATTACCAGCCTGATCCATACCAGATCAGTGTAAGGGCAGTGGAAGGGGCTCCAGTCAACCTGTATTTTTTTTTAAATGAAAGTTTGAAAGATTCATGGTCATGAATTTTGAAAACACCTTATTTTCTGAATTTGTTTATTAAACTGAACTCAAATTCACAGCAGTAGTGGAATTTGAATTTATGTTCTTTGAATAATTAGTCCACGTGTGGGACCTCTGGTTCAATTACATTTAAACCATTGCATTCACTTTAAAAATAGCCACTGCTATTCAAGGCACCAAAGCAGAGATCAACAAAATAATGGTTGTAGGTTTAAATTGATCATTCTCTTATTTTGATGCTCGGCAAAGCATTTTCTTCTTTTATTCCAATTCTGCCATATTGAATATACCTTAATCTAAGGTGAATTCAACACCATACTGATAACTTGCAAGTGGAAGATTCACTTTTCCACGCTGAACTTTACAGGATTGGCTGAAACCCGTGCAGGTATCAGATAAAGTATCATACAGGGGTTAGTGCTGAGTTGAATGGGCTACCTCAAGCCATTCCTAACTTAGTGGATCTCCTAATTATCAGCTTTGGTCCTGGGTTAACTTCATTTACTTGGTAGAGAGAGAAATCTGTTGCCAGATGAAGTAACATTATGGTATGAATGCCAAATTAGGTTCTCATAATCGTTTCTTGCAAATGTAGATTGAAGCTCCAAATAGAAATAGCAGCTCACAGTCCTTAAAAGAACTTGTTCTGGAATGCTTCAGGTCACTGCACTGTACCATATCTGCTCAGTTGAAGCTGATGGATAAATGTTCAAAAGAAACAGCTTAGGAATTATCATATAGGGCTAGATAAGATGTTGAATGGCTAATGCTATTTATACTACTTTACTTTTGGTAAGGGAGTGGAGTCAGAGTAACTATTACATTTTGTATTCATATATTTTATCAAAACATATTGTTTTACCATAATAAAATATTTCAACAATCTATCCACTCAGATGAATTGTCAAATATGGGCTCACTCAACTATGGTGAATTTTACATTGATTACGTTAAGGAGGGTAAATCAAGTGATGCTACAACTTCTTTACGTGGGTGTAGTGTGAGCTAGAGTTAGAGTTAGTTCTTGGTCGTGGCAGAAGGGGAAGCAAGGAAATGCAATGAGGAGAAAAGTAGTAGTAAGTACCATTGTCTTGCACAGAACCAAAGCTCCGCTATAAGATCTTTGCACAGAACAGCTTGAAAACAGATCTGATTTTCAGTTTGTGATTTATGTATAGTCCTGAAATGAGGGTCATAAATGTTCTAATCTACCTAACAGGTAGATCAACAGTGATTAGGACAGTCTTGAACATCTGAGAACCTCCAAATCAGGAAGCTCCATTGTGAATTAAGGCTATAGTAACAAAATGTGGATCTTTTAAAAAGAATAATGCTTTTAACATCCAACAAATAAAAAAAAACAAATAGTATCACTCATCCTTTAATCAATAGCAATGTATACATTTATTCAGTATTCAATTATTGACTTTGGAGTTGGTGGGTTGGAGGATGAAGGGTACAGGCAGGAGTACTCCTCCTGTCTCCAAGAACTTCCAGCTCTTTTTGTCCCTCGCTCCACCTCTTTTCCAAGGAGAGTCTATGTGCACATTCACTGTGTGTTCTTCAGAAAGTAAAAATATTGAACAAAAAAAAGGGCTACTGCAATTAATTCAGTGTTTGGCAGGAAAGCTCTCATAACCTTCCATGGAACAAGCACGGACGGATATACATGTTGATCATTCTAACTTCATAAGCTGCCATTGTATTGAATCTTGCAATCTGGCAATCTGGTTTTGATTTGACTGAATGAACCATGTAAAATGTAATTCAGCTGGGCAGCTTGGTAGTTCATTTAATCACAGTTTGCTTTGCTAGTGTCCATTCTTTTCCGTAGCTGCTGAAAATTCTATGGCCATTTATCTTCCGCATAAATAGTTTAAAAAAAGAAAAGCACCAGTGAAAAGTGATTTCAAATTCTGTTCAAGATCTCTATGCTTAGAGAACAAGTGTTGCAACAGACGAGAAACATATTTTCTTCTGCCTCTTCTACAGGAAGAATATAATCACCACCGCATCGGCAACTGTAGGTGTAGCTTTGGTCAGCTTGAAAAGACAAAAATAAGTAATAAGCATTTTGGAAGTGCATTTGCAATACCTTTTTTTGAAAAAAATATATATAATAGCCACTTGTACTTCTTTACATACTAAAATGTTCCAAAGTCCTTCACTGAAAAAACTAAATAAATTAAATAAAACTTTAAGGCAGATGTCCAAAAGCGTAGTCAAAGGAGCAGGTTTGAAAAGGGTCATTTTGAAGGAAGGAACGAAGTAAAGGGAAAATAGATGTAGAGTCACAGAAGTTTAGGAAACATGTGTGTTGGAGCAGAGGGCTCGGCAGATGAATGCATGGCCAATAGTGGAGTGGTTAAATTAAGGATCAAAAGATTAATATTTATAATATCTCAAAAATTGTAGATGTGAAAGAAAGGCAGCATATTAGATAACATAGCTGAATTATATGGTTATAATAAAGATGTGTATCTCATTAATTAAATTGAACTGCAGTATATTGTTTTCACCACACAATCTTCATTAAGACTTCTGTCTAAACTAAATATTCACAGCCTTGGTGTGCTTTTTACCAACAATAATCTCTCAATCTGCACAATTGTGTACTTTGATTGCTGCTAAAATGCTTGGCCCTGCTTCTAGAACTTCTCTATCGACTCCTCTCATTTTAACAAGTTAAAGGTGTAGCCATGGGCACTTGCATTGGCCGAAGCTGACCCTGCCCTTTTGTTGGTTACGTCGAAGAGTCCATGTTCCAAACATTCACTGGCACTATCCCCCCAACTCCTTCTCCGTGACATAAATGTAATCAAATTTACTACCAATTTCCACCCTGTCCACAAATTCACAGACTATCTCTAATGCCTCTCTTCCCTTACTCGACCTCTCTTCATCACAGGGTACAGACTATGGTTTAACGTCTACGATAAACCCACTGACTCGCAGTTATCAGGACTACACCTCTTCCTAACCTGCCTCTTGCAATGACACCATCACTTCCCAGGCTTTTTCCCGCCCCACCATTTTTCCCATTTTTCCACCTCCCCTCCCACAAAAATCAGTCTGAAGAAGCGGCTGACCCAAATCACCTATCCATGTCCTCCAGAAACGCTGCCTAATCTGATTTACCACAGCATTTTGTTTTTTTTCCTATCAAGTTATTGTCCATCAGATAACTTCAATATCGCCCAATAATCTGCTTGATTGTCATCTTTGGTTATGTCCTCAAATTTCATAACCCTCTAATTCAGGAATAACAGTGCAACCAACCGAACCAAAATAGCCCTGACATTAGTCTTTACCTTCAATCCAACTCATGGCTTCTAAAAGGACTTGAGCATCAACTGGCCATTTCTGTGTCATTGCCACCTCTGAAAGGTAACAAAGAACATGGTTAATTCTGATATTTCTGAATGGTTAATTTCTGTTCAGTTCTTATGGTTTGAAAATGCTTTTTCTCACACTGGATGCGTGCTACAAACAAGGTAATTCCTCAACTGTTCATGCTAATATTTATGCCCATATCATATGTTTGCATGTCCTCCTTATAAACTCAGTTGCACTATTTGCCTCCATCACTTCATGTGGGGGGACTTCTCACATTTTAAGCGCACATTGGGAAAAGCAGCATTTTCCAAATTATTTGATTTATTTAGTGCCATCTTAAATTTATAGCCCTTAATTTGCTCCCCCACCCCCCACCAACCATGTAGAGATAACATCTTTAGGATTACCCAATCAAATTCGTACACCCATATTGGTACCCCTCTCCGTTGGTTTTCTGGGGAATAGGGCCTATGTCCATTATACTCAATTCAAGACGGAATAGCACTTCATGCATTACACAAGGTTTGAAATGAACAAAGCAAATTAGTTGAAGAAATGTACGGTGCTTGATCCACATACTTGCCAACTCTTATTTGCAATGTAATTCCTGTGTAAAGTGTGACAGAATGGAACTCGCCATTCTATTCAATCTTTCAAATTAACTCACTTTTTTACCAAAACAGAAATTAAACAATAAGAATGTGTCTATTGAAATCATATTCTATGTCGCTCTTCCAGGGAGATGCTAACTGCATTTCGTTGTCTCTGTACTGTACACTGACAATGACAATTAAAGTTGAATCTGTATCTGAATCTGAATATCTTACGTACACTTTTAGGTACTACTTAACTGAAATGTTCAAGTTCATTTTGATAAGGTCCAGGTAAATTTCAATAATGTTTTGCCAAAATGTACACATCCCATTTAAAATATTTAAAGCCCTGGTAATAAACTGATCTTCAAGAATTACATGTAGTATATATTAATACGACATTAATTGTATGTTTTATCAGTCTTTAAATCCTCATATTAGTCATACAGTCAACACTCAGACTAGCACTTAAGTTCTTAGTATATGCGAAACAGAGTTTCGATTGGAAGCAGTGTGTTAATTAATACATAGGTGTGAACTTGAACAATCCTGATGTTGTAACCTCCCTCGAGTTTAATTCGATGGCAAGATCATTTCCTACTGTAAGTGTTAATACAAGGCTGACTTAAAGGTTAATGATGTCAGAATTGTGGATTCTGAGGGAGAACAGAGAGATGAATACTCTGGGGTGCAAGGTACAGTTGAAAACGACAGCTGTGAAGATATTGTTTAACTGCAATATGCTTTATAATTTTACACATTTTAAAAACAAAATCACCAATGATTATATAATGGTTAAAGCTTTGGTAATCTAACTGAGCACACTTGCCATTCTGATGATTTGTTGTACTAAGTTTTCTCTTGGCTTCCGGGGGAATCCTTTGGTTAGTTTTCCTATTGGATATGAATGACATTTACTGCACCCTCTTTTCCACCCTATCCACTTGTGTTGCCACTTTTAAGGACCTATAGATTTGCACACAGAAACTCCTCATATCTCCCAAAGTTCCTGTCATTTAATCTACATTTCTTTGTGCATTTGACCTCCTAAAATGGCTCGCATTGCATGTCCCTGTAATATTGTCATATGTTGCCTGTGTGCCTCCATCTAAAACGTTTAGGCCAGCAGAAGGCAAATAAAACTGAAGCAATACCATGGAACTGGCATGTATGTTTTGCTAACAAACCAAATACTGAGCTCATAGCACTTAATCTGTGCGTACCTGTCATTCGCTAGTGATTTAAGAATTATATGAAACACAAGCAGCCATTTAGAAAAATAGACACAAAATGCTGGAGTAACTCAGCGGGACAGGCAGTAACTCTGGAGAGAAGGAATTGGTGATGTTTCGGGTCGAGACCCTTCTTCAGACTGAGTGTCAGGGGAGAGAGAAACTAGAGATATGGAAGGGTACAAAGCATATAAGGTGTGAAAAGTTCAGATGAAAGCAGACGCTGATCAAGGAAATGTACAATGGCTCATTGTTGGCCGATGGGAAGGTGGCAACGAGGCATACAAATAGTAAACTTAATCAGGAAGACAGTGAAACTAGTCGGGGAACTAGGGTGGGGAAGGGACGGAGAAATTACTTTGTTAATAAATATTTAGAACAAAAGTCTTCATGCTTCTCTATAAGTAAATTGCCATTTCCTTTAATTCTCTTGACTACAGAATGCATTTTGTAGGTCATCAAACAATTCAAGTAAATGTGATGATACGCCAGTTGCTTGTTGTACAATTAAGTACAAAGAAAATTTGAAATAAAAATAGAAAATACTAAGAATATGTGTAACAAAGAACTGCAGATGCTGGTTATACTGAAGATAGACACAAAATGCTGGAATAACTCAGCTAGACAGGCAGCATCTCAGGAAAGAATGAATGGGTGACATTTTGGGTCGAGACCTTTCTTCATATACTAAGATTGCACAGATTAGTCTGCAAAGATGCTACTTTAGGTATGTACTTGATCTTTCCTGATAACCCACGCTTATTTTGTTGCACCTCATGCATCTTTGACGGCCTTCCAATCGACACTATAAAACAGATGTTGTAGCTGAGTGATATAACACCAGGCGTTTGTTAACAATCACTACCTTTTTATTGCTTATAAATTCCTAACACGTTAAGTTACAGCAAAATAACATTTCAGTTAGTGAAAAACTTGTCTCTTTCTTGTATTTTTCACAAGAGAGCCACCGAATAAAGTGGAACCTTTATTAATACATTTCTGGCTCAGTTTTGAGCCATTATCTTCATTTTAATCTTTAACACCTTCATCAAGCTGAGAGTCCTGAGAATAACATTCATGGTTGGGAGTACCTAATTCTGAATTCATCACTCATAGGAAATGGACAGCAAACAGAATCTGTATATTCTCAGCATTTTCTATTGTTATTTCATACTTCCTTTGTATTTAAATGTAAAGGTTTCTACTGGGTATTGAGATGATGAAATTAGTATCAGATCAAAGGAAAAAGCCTGATGACAGGAAAATCTCAGAATTTAAAAAAGGTGGACCGCCGCACTCATAAGAAAAGGGAGAGCACAATGAGGAAGTATGCTAATGAGAAACATAAAGACTAACATTTCAACAGATATGCAAAAGTATAAAGATTAACTAAAGTTAATATGGGTCCTTTAAAGACTGAGACAAGAAAAAATTTATTGGGAAATAAGAAATTGGCAAGAAAATCAATCGCATATTTTGTGTCCGCAGAAAATAGTGAAGAGCTGCAGGTCTGGTGTAAATGTGGACCATCAAAGAGATGAATGTCAGGACGTACTGGCATTTGAGGAAGAAAAGGGACTGAAAGGGAACCTTGTGATCACCATTCTAAAACTTGTGGGTGTGGGGGTGGCAGTTTCAGAGTGGTTGGCATCTTTCAAAATTCTAGAAATTCAACAATTCCTGGAGATTCGAATGAGCATTGGAACCCCAGTTCAAGAAAGGGTCAAGAGAATAAATGGGAAACTACAGACCAGTGAGCAGGGAAAAGGCTGGAATTAATTATTAAGAGTGCACTTCGGAAAATAATAATAGCATTGGGTAGAACACAAACGAGAATAAAAGGAACAGGAATAAGCTGATTGGCATCAACTCCTCTTCTGTGACAGTTCCAATAGCCCTCACTTCTCCGATATTTCTAAGAATTATCTACCACTTTCAGTACCCCCAATGATCATGCCTCCATTGGGGTAAAAAATTCCAGAGATTCGCCAACCTCCGCAGAACAACAGAGATATATGAAAGAGAAATCGTGTCACATAAACCTGTTAACGAATTTTGAGCTTGAACTGGCAGAATAGATAAAGGAGAACAACCTAGTATTATGTATGTAGACTTTGAGAAGGCTTCATATGTTGCAACACAAGAGACTGATAAACTAAATGAGAGCAAATGGTAAAAAAAAAGATACAAAGTCCTGGAGTAACTCAGTGTGCCAGGCTGCTTCTCTGGTGAACATGGATATTGATTGGTTGCACCATGGTCTAGTAACTCGAAAGCCCAGAGACAAAGGAGGCTGCAAAGATTGGTAAACGTTGCCAGATCTATCAAAGGGACAGACCTGCCTAACATTGAGCTGCTCTACAGGAAGTGCTGTCTCAAAAAAGCAGCTATTGTCATCAAAGATCTATACCACACTGGCTTTGCTCTCATCTCACTACTACCATTGGGAAGACGTACAGGAGCCTGAGAACCTCCAGGTTCAAGAGTAGTTTCATCCTGGCAGCCACCAGACTCTTGAACACTGCACAGCACTAATCACTGGCTCAGCAACAATGATCTACTCTGGACTTCGCTTTTGAACTATTATGATCTGGGCTCCTACTATTTCTGATTATTAATTGATTGTATTAGTGCTTATTATATATTCATTTGTGTGTCATTGCATTAATGGGCCCGTTGTGCTGCAGCAAGTAAGTATTTCATTTTTCCATTGCTGGTACATATGACAATTAAACACTCTTGACTCAGGACTCTCATTACCCATTAGCAGCACCAGTGGCTAACTCTGCACTTGATGTTCATAATCCACAAAGGCATTCAGACAAGAATATTAATCAGTTGTCACTCTGCTTAGTTACCTGCTGCTTGCCAAAATCTAGTGCTGTCCATGCAAAAATATAATGTAAGTCATCTATTCTGTTTCCCCTTTATCATTAGTAATAGTTAAGTGATGAAAAAATAATAATTTCAGCTGTTTAGAATTACCTTTATTGTTATGTCCATGTTATTTCATGAAACATCGAGAAGGCAGACTTAAACTCTTCAAATTATTATCTTTTGTCTAATTAAAATGAACTGTATTGTGAATATATCCAAGGATGTGGGTGGTTTTATTTCTAAACCACTCCTCTTTCACATAATGCTTACAAACAGTACACACTCCATTAATTAACTCCTTTGACGAGCATTCATCTATTACTACCTGACAAATTGCACCCAGATGTTAATAGAGTAAGGAACAAGCACAGATCAAAGTTGCTGAGGGAGATGTGTTTGATCCGTCACAAGCACCAAAGCTGTTGATGGAATCAAATTATTTCCCTTTAGATTAATTTTGAGCAAAGGGCCACTTCAGGAGAGACTGACAGTGAAAGCTTCCAGCCAATCAACAGGCTTTACTAGCATAATCCCACAGGATTTTGAGAGATAGCAGTGTAGCCATGACAATCTGGTGCTGCACAGCATCTATTAACCTTCTTCCTACCGTCTGCCACTGAAGTTGGATGTGGTGGCAAAGTTCAAGAGTACAATATTATGAGATTGATTTAAATATGATATACATAACTTGATTAAATTGTGTACTTGACAAGAACAGTAATTACATAATATACAATATTTGTATATATAATGCAATATATATTTATAATATACATAATATAATTTACATAATATGATAAGTATCTAATATTTTAGCCCGAATAAAAACCTAATATCTGTTTTTTATACTAGAGATTAGGGATAACAAGCAAATTGAAATAAATTGCCCGGATAATCGGAATGAGCATAGACACAACATGCTGGAGTAACTCAGCGGGTCAGGCAGCATCTCTGGAGAAAAGGAATAGGTGTCGTTTCGGGTCAAGACCTTCAGTCTGAAGAAGGATCTCGACCCCGAAAAATGTCACCTATTCCTATTCTCCAGAGATGCTGCCTGACCCGTTGAGCTGAAGGGTCTTGACAGGAAACCTCACATATTCCTTTACTCCAGAGATGTTGCCCACCCCTCTGAGTTACTCCAGCATTTTATGTCTATCTTCGGTGTAAACCAAGTCAAGTCAATTTTACTTGTCACATACACATACAAGATGTACAGTGAAATGAAAGTCGCAATGCTTGCGGGATTGTGCAAAACAACAGTACAGAACCAGTATTTACATTTTAAAAAGACGCAACAGTGTTTACGCCCTGGTGAGATCAGAGTTTACAGACCTGATGGCCTGTGGGAAGAAACTCCATCTCAGCCTCTCTGTTTTTGCTGAGTGACAGGGGAGGAGCTTGCCTGACTGCAACAACGGGAACAGTCCGTTGCTGGGGTGGTAGGGGTCTTTCATGATCCTACAGGCTCTGGATCTGCACCTCCTGGTATATATGGAGTTGGCAGGTTGATCACAATAGATTCCATTTCCTCAAAGCAATCAATCCAGGGTTGCCGCTCTTTCCACATTACTGACTGGTCCTCAGTTGGACTTCAACCTTGAAGATGCTGCACAGACGCTTTACTTGCATCCACATTTTACACCCTTTTCTAATTTTTATAGCTCGCCAACAGCTCAGATGTCAGGATACATATTCAAATCTTAAGATATTAAAATTTATGATATAAGTACAGGAGCAGGGAGGTTCTGCTGCAGTTGTACAGGGTCTTGGTGAGACCACACCTGGAGTATTGCGTACAGTTTTGGTCTCCAAATCTGAGGAAGGACATTATTGCCATAGAGGGAGTGCAGAGAAGGTTCACCAGACTGATTCCTGGGATGTCAGGACTGTCTTATGAAGAAAGACTGGATAGACTTGGTTTATACTCTCTAGAATTTAGGAGATTGAGAGGGGATCTTATAGAAACTTACAAAATTCTTAAGGGGTTGGACAGGCTAGATGCAGGAAGATTGCTCCCGATGTTGGGGAAGTCCAGGACAAGGGGTCACAGCTTAAGGATAAGGGGGAAATCCTTTAAAACCGAGATGAGAAGAACTTTTTTCACACAGAGAGTGGTGAATCTCTGGAACTCCCTGCCACAGAGGGTAGTCAAGGCCAGTTCATTGGCTATATTTAAGAGGGAGTTAGATGTGGCCCTTGTGGCTAAGGGGATCAGAGGGTATGGATAGAAGGCAGGTACGGGATACTGAGTTGGATGATCAGCCATGATCATATTGAATGGCGGTGCAGGCTCGAAGGGCCGAATGGCCTACTCCTGCACCTAATTTCTATGTTTCTATGTTTCTATGTAAGAACAAAATTCCCCAAATGGATGTTTTTTTTTAAATAATTGAATACTTAAACCATCCAAATGTGAATGGATTTTCATGTTACTGTAATGTCCTAATGTACCAGAGAAAATAAAATGTGGAATTACCACATAAATGTAAAGTCTGATTATATTTTTAGAAAGAAATCATTAAACAGATCTTTGCAAGACTGACCTACTTGTGTCTACTTCTATAATTAAATATGTCTTGAAAAAGAGTTGTGCCACACAAATCCAAGAATCATAGAAATACAGAAACTGATTGCATTTCTACATGATAAAGTGCATTTCAAGACAATTCTTCGGGCTTCAACAAATGCAACTGATTGTGTTTACCACTTAATAATGATAAAAGCCAAAACCCAAACAAAACTTGTAAAATATTTCAAAACATGATTTTTTATTTAAATAGATGTACTAGGTGGATTATCTCACAGCACCAGACCTGGATTTGATCCTGTCCTCGGGAGCTACGTGTGTGAAGTTTGCAAGTTCTCCCTGTGACTGCATGGGTTTCCTCTGGCTGCTCCTGTTTCTACCCACATCTCAAAAGACATATGGGTTTGTAGGTTAATTGGGGTCTGTAAATCGTTGCTAGTGTGTTGGACAGTGGTGGGAAAGTGGGATGACAAAGAGCTAGTGTGACCGGGCAAGACCCGGTGGACCGAAGGGCCTGTTTCCATGATGTATCTCTAAACTAAACTGCAATGTAGTTTCAATTCATACTGATGCAAAAGCAGTTTCAATTCACGTTTCCTCAGCCATCAGGCCAGGTGTGTGCTGTAATTGTACCAGTGTGAAGCAAAACCATTATGTAAAGGTATTAATTAGTGTCAATGCAATCTTAATGATTTTGATGGTTTATTTAAAATTTTCAAAATTCCTTCATTATTGTTTAAAATATACACAAGGAAAAGGCAGGCTGATTATTGAATACATTAAAGACTTCTGAAGATCTTAATATCCTAAGCATTGTAATAATGAATCAGAAAATGAGAATACAGCATTGGTGTGGAGTGATATTAGTTCAAAAGATCAAGATGTAGAATCAGTATAGGCATATAGATAGCAAAATAGTGAGGGTAAATGGGATAAACTTTAATCGGAAATTAGTTTAAAAGGTAATATTTAGATGATGCAGAGGATTAAGAAAAATCTTTGCAAAGGCATGTTCAAGTTGTATCAGAATATCCCAACTTTTATATTCAACATTGAAAAAAGGTGACGGCTGCTCCTTTGTTCTTGCTGTGTATTGCACTGTTCTCTGCACACACAGGCTATCTTATTTCATTACATTACCTGGTGTCAAAATTTTAATTGGCTATGAAACACATTCAGCCATATCTAATCTTGTAAAATACTGCTGTAACTAGCCTATACGATATAAGGGAAATTAAATTTGTATTGTTGTAATCTATGTAACAGTCTACGTTGCACATTTCAAGAGACAATTCGAATATGTGAAATGATTTGAGGGCGGCTTTTCGTGAGCTTAGTTCTTACTTTTCCCAACAGGACAGATTCCGAAAATGAATTCTCCGGATCAGTGGGTCAATAATTAGTAGGCTGAATTGATATTGGCATAATATGGATACAGCATGGGATAATTTGAATTACTTCATCACATTATATTTTTTTCAGATCGTTCAATTTTGATTATTTTTTCTTATGCAAAGGCAAATCAATTGTTGCAGCTTTGATGGGTAAAAAGAGTGGGTGACAGTGGATTAGAACATCTTTCCAAATTTTTTTTTGCCTTTGAGGATTTCTGAGGAGATGACAAAGATGATCGATGTGGTATGGCAGTGGATATTGTTGACATGGACTTTAGAATGGCATTTGACAAATTCCCTTGCTGATATAGATTGATGCCTAGGATCCAAGGTGACTTCATAGTTTGGAATCAGAACTGGCTTACCATAGAAGACAGGCATAGACTGATTCCTGGGATGTCAGGACTTTCATATGAAGAAAGACTGGATAGACTCGGCTTGTACTCGCTAGAATTTAGAAGATTGAGGGGGGATCTTATAGAAACTTACAAAATTCTTAAGGGGTTGGACAGGCTAGATGTAGGAAGATTGTTCCTGATGTTGGGGAAGTCCAGGACAAGGGGGGTCACAGTTTAAGGATAAAGGGGAAATCTTTTAGGACCGAGATGAGAAAAACATTTTTCACACAGAGAGTGGTGAATCTCTGGAACTCTCTGCCACAGAAGGTAGTTGAGGCTAGTTCATTGGCTATATTTAAGAGGGAGTTAGATGTGGCCCTTGTGGCTAAAGGGATCAGGGGGTATGGAGAGAAGGCAGGTACAGGATACTGAGTTGGATGATCAGCCATGATCATATTGAATGGTGGTGCAGGCTCGAAGGGCCAAAAGGCCTACTCCTGCACTTATTTTCTATGTTTCTATAGCTTGTGGGGGAGGGGGGGGGGAAGGTTAGTTTAAAGGAGAGGTTTTTCCCACTCACAAGATCCTGGAAAGTGCTGCCAAAGATGGTGGTGAGAGCAGATACGTGGTGTTTAGGAGGATTTTGCTCAGGCACATAATCCTGCAAAGAAAGGATTAGAATTTATTGTAATGTTTGGCACAAACATCCATGTCCGTTCCTGCACTGTACTGCTCTATGAGCAAAAATCCAATCGCTGGAGGAACAACAGGTCAGGCAGTATCTGTGGAGTAAAAAGGACAGATGACGTTTCAGGTCAGGTCCTCTCTTCAGAGAGAGGGAATCCAACCCCAAACTCTAATGAATTAATTTTATAATAAATGACCTACGAGAGGAAAATATCCACTTTTCGTCTTCAATTCTCCAAATTACAACTTTTGATCTGAACAGTGTAATTAGGTGGTGATGGGAAGAATAGAAAAGGAAAAGTCACCTTTACTTTTCTTCTGATAGACCAAACAAGCAAAACAAAAAACTAGCCCTTGCCCACATTCACAACCACAAAGAAGGAACTTGACATTGGGATAAAAAAAAAAGAAACTAAACAAATGATTATTCTGTTTTGTAACAATAAAAAAGAACAAATTTAATTTGCAATCTTATTTATAATGCAACTAGTTTTAACTTTTTGCATTTAATGAATTCATTTACCTGTCTGAATGATCTTGCAAGTGCATGAAGATTCATTGTCTATTTACATATATTATTGTATGATGGTGCAAATCTAACATGAATACATGCGTTTACTTCCTTAGAGTTAGTAGCGGGGCCCAAATGAAGATACCAATGAACTGCCCTTTCACATGAGACAGCTGATGAAAGCTGTTGTTAAGAGTACTGGAATAGCCAAAAAGGACAAGCTTCTGTGACCTCCTGTCCTGCTGGGTTTGAACTGACAAAGAGAGGTGGAGCGATTGTGCAGTTCCATTGTCTCAACTGTCAGATCAGAGAAAACACTGCAAGGCTCATCATTAAGGTTTATGGGACTTCAGTTGAAGGGGATTAAGAACAAAATCTATTGAGATCCTTTTAGACTGAAGAATAACATTAAATAACTATTAGAGGACTGGCTCAATAATGCTTTACTATGGCTCTTGCTGCGGCATTCACAATTCCAGAAGTGCACATGTTCACCCAGCTGTGCTATTTTATTTAAGCATGGACTACCCAGCGCTACATACTGTATGAACATCATTCTCAAAGTTTACTATTTTTACCAATTTAAGGACTGTGTACAATAATGAAACTCTACTCCAAGATTAGATTTGCAAGCACGTGCACAATTTAAAAACGACTTTCTTCAAAGCATAAATTTCTCTAAAATTTGCTTCTCTAAAAGGACTAGATGTACAAACTCTGTCCAATTATGGAAATATTCTTCAATAAGCAAGTAAAGGATTATGGCTCATGTCAGGCATAAAGAAAGAAAATTCCAAGAAAGAAATGACTTATCTTGAAAGGCATACATTAGGTAACAACCTGGCCACACATCAGTCTTTGACATTTATAAATAGATGTTTCTCATATGATTGGAAGAGAACCTTGCGATACAGACACATATTTATCTATTACTGTCAATGTGGTAGTTCTAATAGACATCATATTCCCAATAACCATTAGTTTGAGAGTGGAATGGGCCGAGGAAGTAGCAAAATGGTTTCAAATGATTAGGAATAGAATATATTCTCTCAAATTAGAATTCTTTTTTTAGGTAAAAGTGGTCATAAACAAAATGAAATGTCAATTACCTCTCCTTCATTGCCAGCAATCCTGTCAAACATTCAGTCTACAGCCTACTTTTGTTTCATGTTGTGGCAATCACAGGCTAAGTACTTAGCATACTCCTATCAGATATGCATGTAGGGATATTTACCATCTGTTTGCACTTAATCTGCAAAGCTGCCTGCACAGTGAAGATCACAATGTTTTGCAATAACATTGTAATTTTACCTGCGTGTTCATCTTTGAATTTCATACTAAATGAGCACAGCTGTGGGATAGATCTTCAACATGGACAGTGTTATTCCATCCCAGTCTATAACCAGAATAAAGCAACATCAAGACTAGATTCATCGGAAACCAAGACATCATTGCCAAGTATACTGAATTTGGACAGTATTTTTAATTTCCAACTAATGACAGATGGTAGGCAAGGACTGAATGACAGCAGTCACCGGTTCAAATGCCAAAATGAACAAGAAAACGGACAGCATCCCAACTATCCTCTCGAGTACTTAGCAAACTTCCATCAGAATAAAGAATCAGGAGAATTGTGCAGATGGAAGCGAAACTGCAGAGATGGCTCAGGCGGGAGGACCTTAGATAGTACAGGTTCCAAGGGAGAAAGCTGTAGAGGCAGCAAGGTTGTCAAATATTGCAACATGGCTGTTTTCAGGATAGGTGATGGAAGCTCCAGCAGATTCTGAATTGGGAGAAAATAAAGCTGGAAATGAAAGTCAGAAAATTAATAAACAAGCTTGAGAAGTAAAAGGTAGACGAAACATCAGCAGGAAAATAGGCAAAAGGACTTTGACTGGTTAAATGGGTATATGTTTCAATGAAGAGTCTACCAATTAAGGCTAATGAGCCAAAGCCATACATTTACAAGTGGCAGAAAGATATGGTTAGAACTGAAACATAGCAAAGAGGGCAAGCACATTGTTGATTGATCTGAGGGTTTTCAAAACAAGGAAGATTTTTTATGTTTGAAAAGGTAACAATTACAGATCATTCCTCCTTGTGGTTGTAGAATGATCAACAAACAAGCCCATCTGCCTTGGACTACAGAACGAAAAAATGTGGCAGAATGCGTTATGAACTCTTAGAAGTTGAAAGAGAAAATGGGCAAACTTTCAAAGGTCTACATGAATAGAGCAATAAGAGGAGAGTTCAATTTCTCTAATATTAAAGCAAAAGGTATGAAATGCACAGAATTTTCAAAAGGCGTTCAGAATGTTGGGACCTCAGAATGGTGTTTCCGAGCCAGTTTTAATTTTATGGGAGTGAAAAAGGTATGAGTAGATAGATTACAGTTTTAATGGTAATTATAATTCAGTTAAATTTAGCATTATATCAGAAAAGGATAAATTTGAACCAGAATTAAAGGTTCTTAATTTGGGACAGTTACTACGATTCACCTGAAGTATACTGTAAACAATTACTTTAAGGTAAATTAGACAAAGCATTAAGGAGATGCAAAGGTTCAGAGCAAACATGTTGCCACAAAGAAAAAGGGTGTCGTTATAGATCAAACAGTATTGCTGATTTGATCCGTGTCTGGTTTTGCTGATGACCGTTCCATAATCCATGTCAGGTTTTTCACACCACCACCTTGTGGCATGCGGGTAGCCATGATGTTTTTTTTTGTTTTAACTTACGATTCGGAGCCTTCAGTACTCATCTCGATGGTCTCTGTATGTATACAAATTAAAGTACTTGTTATGATATATGACTCTGTGTCAGAAGTGAGATCACGTGGAATGTGATTGTGAAGATCCAAAAACACGTCAGACCCAGCCCTGCTGGACTTCTCCATGAGCTCCTTTGCACTGCCGACAGCTCGCTCAGCCAGCCCGTTCAACTGGGGGTACTCCGGAGTGCTGGTGATGTGTCTAAAATCCCATTCCTTTGCAAAGTCCCTGAAACGCTGACTTGTGAATAGGCCACTATTGTCAGACATGAGGGTTTGAGGTACCCCATGGACCGAAAGATGCCTCGTAAGTTTCTTGACGACCGCCGCAGCGGAACCTGTGGGGAGCAGATCGATCTAAAACCACTCGGAATAAGAGTCAACCAGAACCAAGTATTGGTTGCCATGCCAGTCGAAAATGTCAGTAGCCACCATATACCACGGCAAGTCAGGAACCGGGTGCTTCAAAAGGGGCTCTTTCTGTTGATGTGTAGCCATGCGGTTGCACACAGCGCAGGACTGCACCCTCTGGCGTATATAATCTGACATTATATGGTAGGCCAGAAAAACATGCTCTTTGCTCGTTGCACCGTAGCTTCAGAACCAGGATGACCTCCATGTACGGCATCATACATCTGTTGGAAAGAAGCTGGGATCACTGCCTTATAGCCCTTTTTGATAACCCCGCCTTCAATGGCCAGTTCATCTCGGACAGAAAAGTAAGACCGAACAGAAAGCGGAAGTGAATGCTGATTGCCAGGCCATCCGTGATTGATGACTGAGGCGAGCATGTGCAAGGTGGCATCTTCTGCCGTGCGAACCACTAAAGTATCCAGATATGAAGGATGAGTGAAATCAATTACCATGATCTCAAACGTGTCTATTTCTGATGTGTGCTGGGCGCTCGACCTCCTGGGAGCACGGGATAATGTGTCAGCCAGATACATGTAGGGAATTGAAGAATGCAGGTGAACAGAGGGATCTGGGAATCTGGGAATAACTGTGCAGTTCCCTGAAAGTGGAATCTCATGTAGATAGGGTGGTAAAGAAAGCTTTTGGTGTGCTGGCCTTTATAAATCAGAGCATTGAGTATAGAAGTTGGGATGTAATGTTAAAATTGTACAAGGCATTGGTGAGGCCAATTCTGGAGTATGGGGTACAATTTTGGTCGCCTAATTATAGGAAGGATGTCAACAAAATAGAGAGAGTACAGAGGAGATTTACTAGAATGTTGCCTGGGTTTCAGCAACTAAGTTACAGAGAAAGGTTGAACAAGTTAGGGCTTTATTCTTTGGAGCGCAGAAGGTTAAGGGGGGACTTGATAGAGGTCTTTAAAATGATGAGAGGGATAGACAGAGTTGACGTGGATAAGCTTTTCCCACTGAGAGTAGGGAAGATTCAAACAAGGGGACATGACTTGAGAATTAAGGGACAGAAGTTTAGGGGTAACATGAGGGGGAACTTCTTTACTCAGAGAGTGGTGGCTGTGTGGAATGAGCTTCCAGCGAAGGTGGTGGAGGCAGGTTCGTTTTTATCATTTTAAAATAAATTGGATAGTTATATGGACGGGAAAGGAATGGAGGGTTATGGTCTGAGCGCAGGTATATGGGACTAGGGGAGAATACGTGTTCGACACGGACTAGAAGGGTCGAGATGGCCTGTTTCCGTGCTGTAATTGTTATATGGTTATATGTGCTTACCCTGCTTGTAAGTGAGAGAGATATCATACTTCTGGAGCTGCAGCATCATTCTTTGCAGCCGCGCTGGAGAAGCATGTATAGGCTTGTTTAAAATGGTAACCAAAGGTTGGTTGTTGGTCTCTACAATAACAGCCTTGCCAAAAATGTAATCGTTGAATTTGACACATGCAAAGACCACCGCCAGTAATTCCTTCTTGATCTGAGCATATCTCGTCTCCGTGTCCATCATCATCCTGGAGGCAAAAGCAACAGGCTGCTCATCCTGCAGACATGCTGCACCGAGGCCATACTGAGATGGGTCAAAGTAACAGGTTTATTGACATCGTAATAAGCTAGGGTAGGTGGGCATTACATCTGACATTTTAGAGTGTCAAAAGCATGTTGCTGCAGTTCGTGCCATGTCCAGGCAGTGTCCTCGTGAGTAAGCTGCCGCAAGGGAGCCGAGATCTCGCTGAAGTTAGGAACAAATTTTCCGAGGTAATTGACCATGCCCAGAAATCTCTGCAGGCCTGCAACATCAGTGGGTGTGGACATCTCGCTAACAGCCACAGTCTTAGAAGGATCCACCTTGAGAACATCAGCCATGAAAATATGCCCTACGTAGCTTACCTGGTTAACACGGAACTGACATTTTTGGGGAACTAGTTTTAAGTTCACTTCCCTGGCACACTCGAGTACCTTCTTCAAGTTGACATCATGTTGTTCCATGTCTTTGCCACTAACAATGATATCGTCCACGATGATAGCACAAGGGTATCCATCAAACAGTTGCTCCATGGAGCGCTGAAACACCTCACTGGCTAAACTGATGCCAAACGGCATGCGTAAAAATCTGTAGCGGCCGAAAGCAGTGCTGAAGGTGGTACGCATAGATGATGCATGATCCAGGGGAACCTGCCAGAAGAAGCTCTTGGCGTCTAATACAGAGAATACCGTTGGCTTACCCATGTGGGCAGCTACCTCCTCCACGGTACGCATGGGGTGATGGGGCCTTTTGAGTGTGGTGTTTAGGTCCCTCTGATTAATATATAAATGAATCTCCTGTTTATTCTTCTTTGTAGCAGCCACCATCGAGGACACCCAGTCCGTGGGTTCTGACAGGCTTGATAACTCCCAATGCCACCATCCTGTCCAGTCCGGCTTTGACCCGGTCTCTCATGGCAATAGGTACACGCTGAGCAGGATGAACCACAGGACGCACTTCCGGGTCTAAAGACATAGAGTAAGTTATTGGTAGCTTGCCAAGTTCTTCAGTGAAAAGATCGTGGTCATCCATGAGAATACACTGTGTAGAATCCGGAACTGTAGTTAGTTGATGCACAGCCTTGCTGAAGGTAACCAGTCACATATCTTTTCAGGCATCATAGCCTAAAAGTGGAAAAACATTGTGGTCGACGACATAGAATCGCAACCTGTATGGTTGATCCCCTAAGTGGCACTGCAGCTTCACAATACCGACCGTATTGATCTCGCTTCCCCAATATGCGAGAAGAGTAAGTACTTTGCACAATGGTTACTAACTAGGAGCCCCCTAAATAAGAAATAATTTCTAAGCAAGCCTACTGAAGGAACCTCAATGGCCATCAATAGAGGCAGGATAGTCATAGTAATCAGGAAGACATATGAAATACATTAGTAAATGAATACCATAAAAGCTGCAGATGCGAGAGATGTGAAATTAAAAACCATCTGACAAAGTGTCTCAGACCTGAAACATTAACTCTGTTTCTCAACCCACAAATGCTGCCTGACCTGCTGAGTTTCCAGCATTTTCTGTTTTAAAATGTGACAATTTATAATTTTGCCTAAAAAGTTCAAATTCAGTAACTCACTGCATGACCAATTTATGCAGTTTCATTCCCCGACTCTTCTAATTGTCAGAGCACAGAACTTACGCTATAATGTATAAAATAACAGCTGTTGCATGAGAAGTAAATGCATAGTATTGTTACCACATTACAGGAAGGGTGTAATTGCATTCAAGTGATTACAGAGGAGCTTTGCTGATTGTTAACAAGACCTTAAAATAATCAGCAAAGAAAAAAGATCTGAAAAAAAAGTCCAGGAGAAATTTATTTCAACTGACGTAATTAGGAATTTGGAAGTTACTCTTCAACAGGTTGTGCAAACAGAACCCCTATCATCATTAGAAACATAGTGGGAGAAATATTAGAAGCACTGTTGCCGATAAACGTTAGATAACAAAATAAAGCTGAAATAGGCACAACACAATGAACATTCCCCTTTTTGCAGTTAATTTACACAAAAGCACACAGTTATATGATCAGAATTATGTCTCTTTTAACGGGAAGGATGAGAATCTTGCAGAGCAGCTAATACTCATTTCCAGAAATTCAATGTGATTCCAAACACTTTCCTTGCAACTAGAATGGAGCCACTGTAGCTAAACAACTCTGAAGTTTTTCAAAAAAGCATCCAGTTGAAAACATGCTATTTATCTTTCATAAAATTGTATCATTTAAACTACAGAACACCTAAAGATCACATAAATAAAAACTAACATCACCAATCATACAGATAGCCTAGATACTATTGACTAAATAACGATCAGAAGTATGACGGTATCTGCACATTAGGTTTTTACTGTCTAGCTTTATACTTTATATTTGACTGATGCCGAGTGAGAGGTTTGAAAGATTTAAATTTCAGGACTCAAGCACACAATTATCCATCAATCTGCTTGACTGGCATTCCATCCATTCCCATAAACATTTACTAATACCCTTTGGAAGCAGCTTCCCTTGGTTGGCCAGTTACTCACCAAAACTATTCCTACACCTCTTCCAAACCGCAAACTTCACCAAAATGGAAATGGGCTGCAAGCAAGCAGGGATACCACTACCTGCAGACTCCGCTCCAAGTTATACACCATTTAAATCTGTAAATATACCTGTTTCTTTATCGTCACATATTTCAAATCCTGGAACTCATACAGGAACAGGCCATTCGGCCCACAATGTCTGTGCCAAATATGGCAAACTGATCTCCTCTGCTTAATGTGAATCATATCCCTCCATTCCCGGCATGTCTGACTGCATATCTAATATCTTCTTAAATGCTTCTCGTAGCTACATCCACTACCACCCAACAGCGCATTCCTGGCACCCACCACTCTTTGTAAAAAAAGTGTCCCTCACATTTCCTTTCAACAATGCCCCTCTCACCTTAAAACTATGACCTTTAGTCTTTGACATTTCCCCCTGGGGAAAAAAAGGTCCTGGTTGTCTCTCATAGATTTTATGTACTTCTATCAGGTCTCCCCTCCCCTCAACCTCCAAGAATTGTAGGAGGATCTCAGTGGAAAGAATGCCCAGCCGAAAATGGTAATAGCTCATCATCAGATTCTCAAGGACTATCAGAGATGGACAATAAATGAAAGCTTTGTCAACATTAGCCATATCCCATTAAAAACTTATCTGGTTTAAAGTTCTCAAAGTTGCTGACATAAATAACACAGCTTTAATTAGTGCAATTGAATTAATTACCGAAAATGTGATGCAAGAATGATACAGGCAACATAATCTTAAAAAAAAATAAAAAGAGATTAATGATAACCCTAGGACTTGTAATCATCTTAAAAATAGATTTCTTAATAAATGGCTCCAATCAAACAAACTCATAACTAGATGAGAGACAAGATACCGTAGATGCTAGAATCATGAGCAAAGAACGAACTGCAGGAGGAACACAGCAGGCCAGGTGAATCTATCTGAAGGATCCCAATCCAAAACGTCCAGTCCAATTCCCCCCACAGATGCTGCCTGACCCACTGAGTTCCTCCAGCGGTTTGTTTTTTAATCAAAACTGTAATGTTGGTAAATCTAGTTACAAGATTGATGACAATATTCTGAAAATCATAATAACTAGAGCCAGGATGGTTAGGCACTAAAAAAAAGGCATAATAAAATTACAAAAAAGGCACGAAAATGGCATTTATTGACAAAAAAGGCATTTTTTCCACCACCAAAATATGGTTAAAAATTACAATATAAAGGTATACTACATTAAATGACCAAAGTTGCTTGGTTGCACATAATTACTAGCATTTTGTTCAAATTATCTGGTGTTAAACTATGCCGTCTGTCAGACAGAATATGCTTCAGTTGTGAAAAACTTCTTTCTACCTCAGCTGAGGTCACTGGTGCATACCCGAAACAAGCTACAGACTATATTCATATAGATATCTTGTGCATTACAAGTACCTTTGAGAACTTTAGCTATGTTTAGTATTTCTTCAAGATCTTTGTTAGCTAAAATCACTCTCACACATTTTCCTTGCATGTCTTTACCTACATAGCTAGGAACTTTACGAATATCGTCAGTTACTTTGTTGAAAACCTACAAGTTATTCACTAATGTTTTGCCACGTTGCTCAAGGGAAGTTTGTGGGAAGTTTGCAAAATTGGAAGCAATAAATAGATTTTGGAGAAGACTGAACCAGCGGGCAGCTGCACAAACGAATGAACGACCGATGGTGGCGCCCCCGGTTTCGCCCCGGTGGTGGAAATGTTCTTGTAATTTATACTATGTTAACATGTTAATAATAACATTGATATTAACGTGTTTACATAAAAAACGTAATTATAATCACGGTACTAGAGAAAATAGCACGACATTTTAGCAAAACGGCAAAAAAAGGCTGATTTAGGCACGATCGTGAAAAGGACATTTTCTTGGTGAAATCATCAAAAAAAGGCATGAAAAGGCGCTTATGGCAAAATCTTGGCTCTAATAATAACTATATCATCAGGTGCAAGACAGCAGGATTGGGATTGGAGTGAGGTGGTGGGCGGATCTGGTGGGAGGATAAAGAAAAGGGGAAGTAATAATCATGCCAACAGGAGCTTAAAAGTCATTTCTATAGGTAAATAAATGATGCTGTGGTACCCTGGAAAAGAGGAGCCAATAGCTGAATGCAGATGCAGTGTGTCTTTACCAGGCATATTGAAAAGTGATGATGCTTGTGCATCAATTTTGGACTAGAGTGTGTTGCAAAAACAGCTGAGTGTTTTCCCCACAGGCAATACATGAATATTGACTTCTCTCCTCCCTTCCCCCATTAGCTGTGCTGAGTAGATATACGTTTATTGAAAGCTATAATGGAAGTCTGAGGGTCCCCTGTCCTGGGGCCAGAAGAGAAGATGAGCTATCACTTCATGTAATGGCAGCCCCTCTGTGACAGACCTGACCTACATTTTTTCTCCTCTTACTCACAACTGTCTGCCTATGCTTCAAGAAGATGTTTAAGCAGCAAGCTCAGCATGCTTGGTTAATATTATAGTAGATTTGAGTTTAACTCCCCTCTTTGCCGATGACTATTATATAAACTGAATAATAATAATATCTTTTAATCTAAGATTCTCACTACAATAATATTCACAACCATTATCCATAGATTATATGGAAATAATTTATTTGTAAAGATTTACACAATTATAAATTATGTTGTATCCTCAATTCAGAGTTGGTGAACACACAATGACACATACATAAAAATAAATGCAGATAGCAGGTTAGTAGAAATATTCAACAAGAAGGTTGCTCTCATCATAATTGTACATCAATTATTTATTATTTTATCTGTTCTTGAGGAGCCTCTTCTAATTTAAGTGATACTGAATTGATGACTTAGAAAGCTGCAGCCTTCACAAAGCTTCTCGGCAGAACCTACCACGACGCTGCAGGTCATACTCTCTCTTTGTCTCTTCATTCCCTAGTATTTTCCACGCCTGATCAACTTCGATGAACCTCTGTGCGCGCTCCTCAAGTTCTCCCGCTGGCACATCTGCACTCTGTTTATCTGGATGATGCTGCCAATCAGAAGGGAAGAGGTTGGAGGAGAGAGAAAAAGTTGATAGTGAAAAAAAAAATCAATAGTGCTAACTCTGATTTTATTCTGTTGAATGCAGCGTTAAGCAAGGTAAGTTGAGAACACAACTCAAGAACATTAGGCTTGAGGGGCTGCACCTAGGTTAATTAAAATCACAGAAGTCACAGCCATCGATGTCACAACCTGCTCAGACAGCTTTTTTTGGATAATTTGCAGTTGGCACTGTTGGCATTATGGACAATTTACCAATAGAAGCTGTGAACAAGAGAAATTAGAAATTCAGATAGCATTTATATTCAACGCAGAAATTTTAAGTAACGCATTATTCAGCAAAACAATTAGAAATATAATACATATTTGTAAATAAATTTTAGTTCTCTTGCATTAGGGTAAAAATCTAACACTGGGAGAGGCTTTAACTGTCAGTTTATAATTGATTTTGCAGCAATAAATAATAAGTCAAGCCTGTTTTATCTTTCACCCTATTAATGTCACATCTTATAGCTTCTGATGAGGCCTGACATTAGCACAGCTAAACCATATTAAGGACCTATCCTTCTAGTGCAATGATAAAGCCCTGCTCATACTGTATTACATTTGAGAGAACACCACTAATTAAAACAGAGTGTGGTCTCCTTATCTACATCCCACTAAATTAATTACCAGTCATAGTTTATACGCTTTAAAATGTAGTTTTAGGGCGTGTGAATGCTGCTTGACTTTCTCTTGTAATAATAAAAATGGTCTGCCACAAACAGGTTGCTGACATGGAGCACCTCTCATTTGGCATTTAACTTGTATTTCTTTGTCCTTTTTTTGTGAAACTACCTGTGCAGCATTTAATTAAAACAAGAGCACATCTGCTAGTCGTTTAAGCTTCTGTAATCCACTAAATTCTTCTTTTGTGATTAAGGTACGGAATCAATTTACTTAAAGGCATTGAGCACTATATGTGAGAGTAACTACATAAACTTCATGTAAGCAGAATTATATTGATTCCTAAGAAGTACAGACTGAGTTTCACCAGAAGTGTCAAGATTTTTAAAACCGAATTACCTTTGAACTCAACAAACCTCTTTGGTTCTTACTAAATGATTCCATTTTCTTTTCTGTTCAATTTTATCTACTCAGTTGTCAGGGATGGTAACTGTCTCATCACACCATTCACACAATACAATAATGAAATGCTTTTAATCACATTTTACCCAAGTTTAAGAAACCTCAGATGAGCAATGGGCGTTTCAGCTGCCAGTCATAATTAGCGCTTGATTTGGATTTCACAAGTTACATTAAAAGGAAAACTAAAAATTCTACAATGGTATCAGTTAAGCCTGCAAGGATTGGATTTGCTCAGTGAACCATGCAGCTTTCATTAATGTCGTAGTGCACACTCACACATTGACTTTGTGGTCAATGACATGATCACTTCTTGTACAGGAAATCAGTAACATCCAAACACACCAGAGTCTTTATAACACTCATGTAGAATCTTGCTCTGTGGGTAGAATATACTGTTACCTTGCCTGAATATCAAGAATTGGCCAGTTAACTCCAGTTAACCTTTAGAATTTTTAGAATGTGTGCTATGCATAATAGAGATATATTTATGATCATATTACATTGTCATTTTGTTGGCACACATTGGCCAAAGTAATAATTTTAATACTGAAAACCAACTAAGTTTCAAGAGAAGATAACATTGTCAAGTTAGTCTTTCAGAGTTATATAGCATCGAAACAGACCCTTCTGCCCACCATGTCTAAGTCAATCATCAAGTACCTATCTATAATCCCATTTACCAACAACTGGCCTATTGCCTACTGTGCCTTGGCAATTCCAATACTCATGCAGATACTTTTTAAATTTCATCCCCGCCTCTATCATCCTCCTTCCTGCACTGTTTTCCAGATTCCAACCACCATCTGGGTGAAATAGTTCTTCTTCAAATCCCTTATAAACCGTTTACTCAGTTTACATCTATGGTTTATGGTCTTAAGACACCATTGCTATGGGTAATAATTTCTTTCTATCTACTCTGTCTATACCTTCCATCATTTTAAATATGTTTATCAGATCACCTCTCAGCACCCTCTGCTCCAAAACAAGCAAATTCAGCCTATTCAGTCTCTCCTCACAACTGAAACGTTCCATCTCTGGCACTTCCAATACTTCAGGTAAGTGAGTTTCAAGGGCATTGGTTTATTATTGTTTAGTTTAGTGATACAGCGTGAAAACAGGCAGTTTGGCCCACTGTTCGGCCAACCAACGATTATCTGTACACCAGTTCTATCTTATACGTTAGGGGCAATTTACAGAAGCCAATTAACCTACAAATCAGCATGTCTTTGGAATATGGGAGGAAACCAAAGCACCCGGAGAAAACCTCTGCAGTTATAGAGAGAATGTACAAACTTCGTACAGACAGCACCCGTAGTCAGGATCAAACTCTGGCGCTGTAAGGCAGCAATTCTGCTGTTTCGGTATTATATGTCCGACAATAGCTATACAGACCAATATGACATCACCTCTGAACTTCTGTACATCCGTGAGACCAAGCGCAGGCTTGGCGATCGCTTCACCCAACACCTCAGCTCAGTTCGCAATAACCAACCTGATCTCCCGGTGGCTCAGCACTTCAACTCCCCCTCCCATTCCGAATCCGACCTTTCTGTCCTGGGCCTCCGCCATTGCCAGAGTGAGGCCCAGCGCAAATTGGAGGAATAGCACCTCATTTTTCGCTTGGGTAGTTTACACCCCAGCGGTATGAACATTGACTTCTCCAATTTCAATTCGTCCTTGCTTTCCCCCTCCTTCCCCTCCACTTCCCTGCTCTCCCACAAGCCTACTGTCTCCGCCTCTTCTCCCCTCTCCCCCCCCCCCCCCCCCCCCCCCCCCCCCCCAACATCAGTTTCCACACCACTCTGGAGGCATATTCCAGGCAACGATCACTGTATTAAAAAAAACATTCCCTATCGCACCTTAGAGCTATGTATTCTAGTATTTGATATTTCTAACCTGGGAAAATGACATATATTACAATTATTTACCTGTGCCACTATATGCTAAAATATGCGTTGCAGCTAATATTTATGGGCACTTTTGCTCATAGGTACACAAGAAACCACTCAAGTGTAAATTTTACAATTATTGTTCGATTTCTTTCTTTTAAAACCTAGTTGTATCACAGCAAGCAGCAGTGTATTTGAGAAAGGATTACAATTGTGGTATATCCAATCCCGTAATTTATACGTATATCAGAGAAATTTGTATTTAGAACTCAAGAGAAATTTATGTATATTGAGATCCATTTAAATTCATAGCACATGGTTTTGAATATTATTTTTAATGGCAATGGTAACTATAAGCACACACACACACCTGCAATATTGTACAATTTAAATGTGTACATTGCCTGTTCAGGGTTAAGGGTCCTTGAGGCTTTTCTTACTTGTTTTCCTTGATATGGAATCATAGAATTAATTTATTCTCAGTTTTTAGTTCTAGCTCCGATAAGAGAATGCCATTCTCCACCTTTCTCCAGAAATTGCTGGATAAAAGTAAAAACAGCTAAGTGACAACACTTTTGAAAATGCATCCCTTGGCATAAGGTAGGCAAGTCTCATTGTCATCACTACACAAATACAGATTAACGTGCACTTATGTTCTGAAACAAATTAATGATAGATTGCCAAGTACAATCAGAAAATTAATGATAAGGCATGTTTAATAAATTACTTTCAGACCCTCCACCAAAGAAGCTCAACTCCATTCAAACAGGTTTGATATGTCTATATCCTATTTTTAGCTCAACAGGAGAATGGAGGGGGCAAATTGCATTATTTTTTAGTCCTCAAAGCAAGAGGAGGAGGGGGGGGGGGTGGGGCAGTGGTGGGAATATGCCCCTGCACAGTTGGGGGCTATGGGTGTGCTAGAATATTGGGGAACAGGTGAGTGGTAGAATATTGTGTTGGGGAGCGGGTTCCCTTGGGGGACCAGGCCTCTCGTGTGACCCAGTTTGGTGGGGGGGGGGGGGGGGGGGTGTATGTGTGTGTGTGTTTTTATGCCCAAACGGTACACTGTAGCGCTAAAATGTTTGCACCACCATACTTACCTTTGTCCCGTCGTTGTTCCTATAAAGTTTCTTTTAGATTTGATATATTTCACAAGTTATTCATGATTTTTAAGTTTAAAAACTCAAGTTTAACAAGATTTTTACTGCTAAATCCGATTTCTTCCCCTCATGATTTTATACACCTCTATAAGATCATCGCTCATCCTCCTGCGCTCCAAGGAATAGAGACCAAACATACTTAACCTCTCCCCATAGCTCAGACCCTCTAGTCCTGGCAACATCCTCGTGAATCTTCTCCGAACCATTGCAAGCTTGCCAAATCTTTCCTATAACATGGTGCCCAGAACTGCCAGAATACTCTAAATGCGGTCTCACCAATCTCTTATACAACTCCAACATTACCTCCCAACCTCTATACTCAATACTATGACTGATGGCCAATGTGTCAAAAGCCTTTTGACCACCTTATCTACCTGCGACTTGACCTTCAAGGAACCATACACCTGCACTCCTAGATCCCTGTCTACAACACTCCCCAGAGACCTACCATTCACTGTGTAGGTCCTGCCCTTGTAAGACGTCCCAAAATGCAACATTGTACTAAGATGCTGTTCCTCCAATTTACATTTAGCCTCACTCTGACAATGGAGGAGGCCGAGGACAGAAAGGTCAGTGTGGGAATGAGAATTTAAGTGTTTAGCAACCTGTAGATCAGGTAAGGCCAGGCGGTCTAAGTGAAGGCGTTCAGCTAAACGATCAGCCAGTCTACGTTTGGTCTCATCAATGTATAAGAGTCCATATCTTGAACAACAGATAGAGTTTGCAGGAGGTGCAAGAGAACCTCTGCCTAACCAGAATGGACTGCCGGTGTCCCTGGACAGTCGTGGGAGGAGGTATAGGGATAGGTGTTGCATCTCCTGAGGTTGCAGAAGGTACCTAGGGAGGGGGGGGGGGGGTTGGGTGGGAAGGGAGGAGTTAACCAGGGAGTTGCGGAGGGAACAATCTCTGCTGAAGGCAGAAAGGGGTGGAGTTGGGAAGATATGACGTGGTGGGATCCCATTGGAGGTGGCGAAAATTGAAAACGTTTTTCAATGTCTTACCTCGACGGAGATGCAATTTTTTTTCTGTATTGTATCTCCGTCCCCAATGTGGCCTAATATCGTGGAGTGGTGCAGCCTTTCCTGGAGACTGACCCGGCGTTTCAACCGCGGGCGTGGCGCGGACCTACCATCATGGAGCCTGCGATCCCTTTGCCGGGGATCGACTGTGGAGAGCTCCAGCCGCGGGCCTGTGGACTTTAACATCATGGAACCTGTGGACCCTGGTTAGGTAACTCCAATGCAGAGAGTTTCAACCGTCCCGACGCGGGAGTTTCGATCACTCCGACGAGAGGGGTTTGGATCACCGGCTGCTGGAGCCTTGATTGCCCCGACTGCAAATGGTTCGACAGGGAGGGAGAATATTGGACTTTATTACCTTCCATCAGTGAGGAATGTGGGGAGCCGCTGTGGCGGATGTTTATGTTAACTTTTATTTTACATGTGTGTCTTGTTGCTTTTTATTTAGTATGGCTGTATGACAACTCAAATTTCATTGTACTTTAATTGGTTACTTTAATTGGTACATGTGACAATAAATTAACCTTGAAACCTTGACTCTGTCCCTATTGCGACTAGATGGAGGGGGAGCAAAGGCGGAGCTGCGGGGAGGGCCTCATCTATGATGGAAGAGGGGAACCCCTGTTCCCTAAAGATTGAGGACATCTCGGATGTCCTGGTATGGAACACTCCTTAAAGAACGAGGACATTACGGATGTCCTGGTATGGAACACCCCTAAAGAATAACAACATCTCGGATGTCCTGCTTGCAAAGGCATCACAGGCAGATTGCCTCAATTAAACACACAAAAACATAATTATCCATAACATTTCCAAAAGACTGCAAAAAAAACAAGATGTTGGTGCAAAACACAGGTCTATGGTAATATAAAAGATGGCCTGTAGTGTTCTGTTGTCAAGGATGGGTTAAGGTTGTGCAGTTTGATGCAAGAACCTGATAGTTGCAGATGTTCCCTAACCGGCCTGTGGGACATCAGGCTTCTGTACCTCATGCCCAGTCATAACAATGAGAAAAGAGCGTAGCCTGGATGGTGGGGATTCTTGATGATAAATGCCATCTTTTTGAGGCAGAGCCTCATGCAGATGTTTTCTACATGTAGAAATTTCAAACAGATATACTAAAACAATATTTATTACCTATTTGATGCTTAATGTATACTGAAATAGTGTAAAAAACTTGTTCAAATGAAATATGGAGGTCAGTTATTTGCACCCAAGCATTCATCTACACCTCGCCCTGTGGGCACATTGGTTCAACTGGTCCTAATTAGATAAAATGTTCTGTCAACACTTTCATGCTTTTCTTTCTTTAATTGATCATCCTGTCAAATTAATAAGACTGCAGCAGGATCGCAGTATTCCCCAAGCAACATAGCCTGTTAACTGCTGAGAGAATAAACTATTGAAATGTCACAAGGTAACTGTACTTGTCCAAGATTAGAAGCAGCACTAAAGGTTAATTACCTGCCCTGCTTAATTCTATATTGAAATGGAGTTTTGTAATTTCTTGATCTATTTATAAGTGATTGAGATTGAATGTACATGGTCTTTTTACATTGAAACACTTTGTCAGCAACTAATTATTTCCAGGGATGCAGTCAGACATTACAAAATCATTTTTTCTGCACAGCAAAATCCCACACATCAACTGAGATGACCGAGTAGTTAATCATGCATAGCTGATGTGCCTGAGAGAAGGTTGACCAAGATATCAAGATTATTAAGCTCTTCCATTAGTTAAAAGATTTTACAGCATTTCCCCAAACATATAACTTCTGCCACTTAAAAGGCCAAGGACTGTAGTTCCAAAGGAATATCACAACCCTCAATTTCCCATCCAAATGGCACATTACTTGGCTATTTATTATGCTTTTCTTGTATCAACAAGGAGTCTGCCTAAATCTTGGAATGTTTGCCTGAAATTACTCTACAAAAGTACCTTAACTATAGAAATTGCAATGTTTCAAAAACAAACATCCATGAACATAAGATAATCTGACATTCCATGTTCAGAATTATAAAATGAATGGCATAAATTGGTCAAAATTGAATTTAAGCTTAGGATAAGGAAGCAACTTCATACCCCCCCGGCCACTCTCCTCCTTCCCCCTCTCTCCCCCCATTCTCTCCCTCCTCCTCCTCCTCCTCCCCCTCTCCCCACCTGGCCTCTCTCCCCCCTCCCTCCTCCTCTTCCCCTTCTCTCCCTCCTCCTCTTCCCTCATTCCCTCTTCCTCCCCCTCTCCCCCACTCTCTTCCCCCCTCCTCTGCCCCCCATCCCCTCCCCTCTACCCCCCTCTATCCTCTCCCCCCCTGTCCACTCTCCCCATGTCTAGTATACTCATAATACTCTCATCTTGTCCTCTTCCGATTTGCGTTGTTTTTAAATTTGCACAAAAACGGTACCCGATAGCACTACGATTTTTCGCCAATTTACTCGCCATTCCGCTGTGCTGCAAGTGCATCAAGTTTTATTCCGATCGGTGAAATATCACAAAGGTTATTGGTTTGTAATTTGCCTGGATGACGACGCCCATTCCAGCACCTGCTGTCAATCACCGGCGGCGAGTATAAAGCTGAAGGAGCGGAGTGTGGGCGGGTGGCTGTGTTCCACGGGCAGGGGCTGTGTTCGCAGACGGCAGCGACCACCACAACGAGCCGGTAGCAGATGAGTACAGGCAGGCCTGGGAGCCGCTGAGTGCGACAAGCGCCAAGGATGGGAGCCGCTGAGCCGGTGAATGCAGTCGGAGCCGGGGCCGTGTGCCGCTGAGCCCATACACCCCTCTCCATCACACACAACCCTCCCCCACACACACTCCCCCCTTCCTCAACACCCCCCTCCCCACACCCTCCCCTCCCCCACATCACCCCCCTCTCCTACATCACCCCCTCCTCCACACCCCCTCCACCCCGCACACCCCCCTCCCCCCCCGCACACACCCCCTCCCCCCCGCACACACCCCCTCCCCCCCGCACACACCCCCTCCTCCCCCACACCCCCCCCATCCACCAGCCCCGGACAGGCCCCGCCTGAAGCCGTCCCCTCCCCTGTCTGCAGGACGCTCCCAGCCTGAAGCCGTCCCCCTCCCCCGGCTACAGAACGCTCCCGCCGTTGCGTTGGGGGAACAGATGAGTGGTGGAATATTGCATTGGGGAATGGGTTGCATTGGGGGACCAGGCCTCCCATGTGACTGGGACCCAACGGGTCCCACTTAGTCGAGTCATTTTATAAAGTTATCCTATTGTTTAGAACTACAAAGCATCATGGTACAGGTTTTATCACAGATTGCAAGAGTTCAAGTGTAAAGATGATCATCCTCATCACCTTCTATGAACAACCAGGATGAGAGGATCTGCCCTTGTGCCAAAAATGTATATTTAAACATCTGTATGTTTAGGTAGACAAAAATGCTGGAGATACTCAGCGGGTGAGGCAGCATCTAGGGTCTCGACCCGAAACATTGCCTATTTCCTTCGCTCCATAGATGCTGCCTCACCCGCTGAGTTTCTCCAGCATTTTTGTCTACCTTCGATTTCTCAGTATCTGCAGTTCCTTCTTAAACATCTGTACGTTTAGAATAATTTGTTTCAGAAATTACTTGAAAGCTGGCAGAGATAAATTCCGGAGAAGCAAGGGGATGAAAGATTATCAGGAGAAGGCTGGAATGTACAGCTGAATTCACAATCAGATCACCAGAGATCGTATTGAATAGCAGAGGAAGCTTGAATGCCTGAGTGGTCTACTCCTGCTTCCGATTTATACAGCATTTTATGACCAGCAAATTCCCATTCTGAAACAAATGTGTTAAAAGTTCAGAACCTTTATAATAATTCAGAACTAGGGGCCACAGTTTAAGAATAAGGAGTAAGCCATTTAGAACGGAGACAAGGAAACACTTTTTCTCACAGAGAGTTGTGAGTGTGGAATTCTCTGCCTCAGAGGGCGGTGGAGGCAGGTTCTCTGGATACTTTCAAGAGAGATCTAGATAGGGTTCATAAAAATAGTGGAGTCATGGGATATAGGGAGAAGGCAGGAACGGGGTACTGATTGGGGATGATCAGCCATGATCACATTGAATGGCGGTGCTGGCTCGAAGGGCCGAATGGCCTACTCCTGTACCTATTGTCTATTGTTTAAAAATAGTATACATCAATAAGAATCATGTCTTCGCCAGTATGCCAAAGGAGCGTCAATTTCTAGTAGGTTATGGGTTAATCTAGAAAAATAAAACATGATATTAAACTAAATGTGACTCCTCACACTTAATTTGATTATCAAAATTCCCCAAACTAACACATTTTTTCCAGTTCTACATGATTCTCTATCACAAGCAGTCGCTAATTTCACAGGTTTAAACAGAAGTGAAAACACAGACCGTTAAAATTAACAGTGAAATATACATAAAAATTGTGTAAAACTGGTCCACTAGTTATCTCAATTAAAAAGTCTAGATGTTGTGGATAATACATTTATAAAACATTAACTGAAGTCAATAGCAGTCTTTGAACCAAATGAAATTGTACTCAATTGTAATCATCGAGAGCCCGCCTTATACCATTGTAGCATAATTACTGGCTTTCATCAGTCCCAACCTCTTCCTCAGATATTGAACCCACTAACCTGAGGTAGAAGGTTATAAATCCCATCAACTGACTTGTGTACAAAACTACAGATTAATATTTGAGAGCAGAACATAATACAGCACTGTTGAAGATCCTGTTTTTTTCTCCAAAAGAGACATTAAACCAAGGTCTTGAAGATGGACATAAAATACCACATGGCAGTATTTCAAAGAAGGGCATACAAATAGTCCCTTGTGTTTTACCTAAGTCACTAAAATGAAATTTAGATTATCTAATAAATCTACTGTTTGTCAGAGTTCACTACTTATCAATTGGCTTTTGCAATCCTCCTATTGGAAAAATATATATTCTTCAAAAAATGCTTTACTGACTATAAAGTATTTTAACTAGTCTAAAAGGATCATGAAAGGACATCGGGCAAAAAGAGACCAATTTAAGAAAAACAAATCCTGGCCCCAAACAATCAAATTCCTATTGTGCGGTTGTAAACCACGTGTTTATCGCTAGTTAATTCCATGTCCATCGTTATGGATCCCATGTCTTATTTATGACCATGGAACATGCATTCCATTATCAAGAAAATGCAATGTCATTTTTTTAACGGTTTTAATTTAGATACTCAGCTAATTTAAAAGAAAAGTAACTTTAATTAATTAATTATAATCTCCAGATTTAGAAGTGGAAAATTGCCATTTAAACATGGTATTAAACTAAATGTGACTCTTCTCACAAAATTAGATGATCAAAATTCCACATCAAAATGTATAAAAATGACAATCATAGAATTGAAAATAATTAAATTAGAGTAAATTAGAGGATTATAGTTTCTTCACATATTCAATATTCTTAAATACGTAAAGTAGATGCTGCTGTAACCTGCAATGCAAAAGGTTGAGGTGTCCAATTATACATGCAAAATGGTACAGATGGAAGAAAATGTGTATACCACATATTGACCCATTGCTCTATCTTCCTCTGGAAGCCAACAAATATCATCTTGGTGCTTCTATTCTCTTTCTCTGGAAGTCAGCTATTTGAGGCAGAAGTGGACAAAACATTGCATAAAAAGGACACCTAACGAGGTAGTTGAAACATTAAAATTTAAAAGCTTTCTGAAATAGTTACTTATTTTTGTTTAAAGTGCATTTTAGTATGTTAATACACATTTCAATAACTACCTGTATTATGCCTTATTGTCTATGAATTTGCAACCGGAAGCGTGTCTTTAATATAATCAAGAGCATGGTATTCTTTTAAACTTAATGTAGGGTGATCGCACTGATCTACATTCTGAACCCCAAGGATATCCTCTCCCAGATTTGATCTGGTGATAAAATGTCCTTATACAATGATAACCTCCCCACACCAGAATTAAACTGCTGTCATGCCTAGTTCATTTCAAAACACAAAGAAATGCCAAAATAATCATGAAACAAGCCACCAACTGATCAGATCTTGCAACCAGCATCAGTAGAAGGCATATATAGTGTTTGGCATTATCACAGTGGGCAGGTTATTTCATTCCTAATCCAAGGCAGTTAATAAATTATATTCTTGGTGCATCCAAACGAGAATATTTTACCAAGATTGTAAAAGCCATAGCTGGGAATGATGTTGAAATCAATAATATCACACTACTGCCACCTAATGCCTGTGGAAGGATAATTTTTGTGATAAGATAGGCTTGTAAGACAGGCATATACCATTTTTTTTGAAGGGTTAGCCTTGTCTTTAGTTACCAACCTAACTATCAATACAAGCCGTTCCAAGTAATGATCACCTGACTTATGGACACACCTATATGCAAACTAGCTCCCCTAATATCATTAAAGTCACAAGTTCAATGGACATTCAAACTTTCATTCCTATGAACAGCAAGACTAGTTTCCCATTTCTTCTCATTTAGTAATTGTTCATTATTATCAGTCTATGTGCTATAGATGTATCATACAATACTACAGAACCATGGTTACCATATCGAGTGATTTGTTTGTATTTTCAGTTACAGACAATATCAATTTATTTGTAAAAATAATATTGGTAAAAACTTAACTTGCTTGTTACCTGTGGAAGGTTTGTAATTTTAAAAAAAGTGATTGTTCTGCCTGACCAGCTACCATCCAATTTCCCGAGATTACAGCAAGTTTCCAATGAATTTGTATTATAGTTTCCTCATATATTACATGTTATTAAATACGCAAAGTAGGTATTACCATAACCTGCAGTGCAAATGTTTAAGGGGACTAGTTCTACACACAAAAAGATACAGTATGAGAACAAAATTGATACACACCACCATAGACTACTTGGCCAATGAATTATAGATGATCTCAAAGTTAAATGTGTTTAATCGCATCTTCTCTAAAAAACGACGTGCTAACGGTAGCATTTTAATATATTCCAATAGAGATTTATCCCATGAAGTCAAAGATCGCCTTATCTGAAACTTTCATGCATTATTTCTCGAGTTATTAATCAAAACGTTCAAAAATCTGAAATAGCTTTGAAAATAAACGGTCTCGCTGATGACGTCACAATGGGTCTGCTCCGCACGGCCTGCTGCTCTGCTTTTCACGCACAGCAAGTGATGTTCCCCCCGCCCCACGTCTCCCTCCTCCCCCCGTTATTCAAAAGAGACGCACAAAGAACGAGCAAGTCGGGCCAAAGATCATAGCTGAAAACTCTCTCGTTCGGGAACCAGCCCTCCCCTGTGATGCCGCGCTCCCCCACTCCTCAAACTCTACCCCATCCCTCTCTGCCTCCTCCCCCCCGCTCCCTCTCTGCCCCCCCCGCTCCCTCTCTGCCTCTGCCCTCCATCTGCCCCTGCCCTCCCTCTGCCCCTGCCCTCTCTCTCACTCTGCCCGTGCCCGCCCTCTGACTCTGCCCCTGCCCTCTCTAGCCCCGCCTGCGAGTTGGGAGCTATGCGTGAGTGGATAGGGCGGTGGATGGGGTGAAAGGAGTGAATGAATAATATTACTATAATATCAAGGGGGGTGGTTAGTGTGTGTGGGGGTGGTTAGTGTGTGATGTCACAGGCCGCCCCCTCCCCCCCCCCCCCTGCAACTGCGCGTTGAGGGGACGGGACCCAACAGGTCCCCCTTGGTCTAGTACCAAATAAAACTACAGCTGAAGTAAATCTTTTCATGCTGATAATTCACTGCTTTACGACTCAATCTCAACAATGTAGTAATTATTTCAGAAAAAGGAATCTATTAGGTATTATTTTAATTTTAATTTAATTTGTTACTTTCTAAAACAAAGACAATTTTTTTTTTAAAATGTGATTGAAAAGTACTGATAATCTGTAAAGCACAAAGAAGATATAAAAATTGTATAAATGCAATTTCTTGCTTTCACTTGACAATAAACTAATCCCTGCCTAATTATTTAGGTGAACAGTCAAAGGACTGGGACCATTAAAAGAGGTTCAAATAGTTTCCACTATAGTCAACAACCCTGCCTCTACGCCACCACCAGGAAAGAAAACTGGATTTGCATCTTATCATCGTTCTTGCCGTTTGCAAATAATCTGCACTTACTATAGAACAATTCATAGCATGCAGGCACATTTACTCCAGAACTCAGGTTCCAAATAAGATACATTATAAATGGAAGTTAATTAACTCATTAGAAACTAAGTGTAGATTTTACATGCTTGGTTGTATGAAGTAGCACGGATGAATGTTGTGATCAAGAACATATAAGCTAATCCACATAAGGAACAGAACGTATATTGGTTGCATTTTAAGCTACAAGCATTTCAAAATCCCATTATGATATAGAAACGTGGTTTCAGTCTTCAGGTCTGAAGAGTCTCATTTTAACCAGGTAAACACAAAGGTTGTAGTACCACTGCTGAATAATCACATTTTGCCCCCCAGTAGATATTTCTTTAGATCATAGCAATGTGAGAGCTGTACAGAGAGAGAATAGTTTGAAATTATTAAACAGCAGAAAGCTACTTAGCAAAGCTTGGGATCATTAACCAATGTTTACATTTGGCTCATTTCCTTGAACAAAACACCACAAATGATGCACTACTATAATGCTTTAAAACAATTAACACATGAACACACTGTAGGCTTGCTAATCTGTCAACAGACAATAATGCCTGGAGTCAAGATCAAAGATATGTAAATAATATATCATACTCTCATTGGGTGCTAAATTATTCCATGCATGTTTGATTATGAGAAGAGTGACCACAGTATGCTAGAAATTTACTCAGAATTTGAAACTAGGGCCTTACATCTGAACAATGGAAACTGAAGATATGAGAGAGATGGTTCTGATTGATTGGGAAATCACGTTGCTAAGTATGGTATTACCTATGATGGTGGATAGGTAATAGCTGATATTGAAAGAAATAATACATTATTTTGTTGAAAAAATATATTCCTTTAAGGGACAAAAATCTAATTGCAAAAGTGACCCATCCATGGCTCGCAGACGAAGTCACAGATAATACTAATTGCAAGGAAGAGATTTAAAGATGTCAGAAAGAACATTAGGCTTGAGAACTGGAAACATTTAAGAACACCATAAAAAAAATCCAGGAAACTGATAATGATTAAAAATTGGCAAGGAACATAAAAACTTATCATAAGAGCTTCTGGAATTGTGTAGAAAGAAAAAAAGATAAGCAAGGGCAAACGTGGGACCCTTACAGGGGCAGGAAAATTTATAATGGAGAATCGGGAATACAGGAATTAAACACTACTTTGTCCTTCTGTTGATGTAACAGAGTAAACATCTAATAAGCTTAAGGTACTGAAGGAGATATGTACTAGAGAAGTTGATGAATCACAAGGACCAGATATTCTACATACCAGAGTTTTGAAAGATGTGGCTGTAGAGCTACTGAATGTTCTGGTTACCCTCTTCCAAAGTTTTATTGTATCTGGATTGTTGCTGTGGATTGGAGCGCATCTTATTTGGCACTACTGTTTTTAAGAAAGGAGGGAGGGGGAAAAAGTGGGAACTACCAGCTTGTTTGCGTGATACAATTAAATAAAATATAATTAAAGGTGTCATTGCAGGCTACATTGAAAAGAATGGTAGGATTGCCAACATGAGAGTTTTGAAAGGGAAAAAATGTTTTTTACCAAACTAAGTCCAACCATCTGCCTATTAAAATACCCTGTACACTTGTATCAACCTATTACCTGAAGTACTCCAGCACTTTGTGTCTTTTCTTGACTAATTTAAAATTTAACTTGGTTTGCTTTATTTATTGTCACATGTACGCTGAAATCCATTGAGGATGTGTCTGGTGGTTGTTATCAGAGAACAAATAAAGACTGGACCGTTGGATTTTCAAATAAGATCAGAGTAGCTTGGTCCACAAGTTAGAGCACACAAAGTTGGGTTAGTATACTCACATGGGCTGAGAACTAATTATCCAATAGAAATCAAACAAAAACGTATACATCTAATCAAAATCATGAACATCTAATTTTCATGATTTGAGATAAATGGCAGATTTATACAACTGTTGCAAAGCAACGGCACAGACAGACAGATGTTAGTGCATCTATCAAACATTCCATGAGAGGTCCGATGGTGTAGTATAATCATACAGGAATCTCTCAGTTTTACACTGGAGAATCTGCTTCTCTCATCCAATGCCAACTAAAATTGGCATGGATCGGAATCCCCACTAATCATTTGTTATTTATTATTCTCTAATGTTTTAAGAGGCATTCAACACAGAAGCAGGCTTTTGGCCCGTGAAATCCATGCTGTCCATCAAGCACCCAGTTACACTTATCCCATTTTATTCTATTTATATTTCCATCAACTCCCCCAGATTCCAGCACTCACCTGCACAGTCTGGGCAATTTACAGCGGCCAAATAACTTGACAATCTATATCTTTTTGGGATGTGGGAGAAAAATTGGAGGACACAGAGGCAACCTATGCTGTCACGGGAGAACGTGCAAACTGCACATCGACAGCACCAGAGATTAGGATTGAAATCAAATGACTGGAAATATGGCTGTAGCTGTACTGTTGCACCACTGTATAGTTTATGTTTTTATTTCTAACGAAAGCAAACTAAAGGCCTGAAGAAAGGTCTCAACCCAAAACATCACCTATTCCTTTTCTCCAGAGATGCTGTCTGATCTGCTGAGTTACTCCAGCTTTCTATGTCTAAATCAGATTTAGAAACAGTTAAATCACTGTTCAAGGAACAAGGTTTAATTCATAGCTATACCTCCTGTTAAGGCTATCAGATTGTTCCAGAACAGGGCCTTAGACTGCCTGAGACCTAAACACCGCTAAGGCTTTCCTCTTTCTCCTCAGTTTGATTAACTGTCAGAATCCATGCAAGTTCTGATAGGCAAGGATCATGGTTGCTAAGCTGAATCCAGTTCAAGCTAACCAATACTTTGTAGACCAAATCCATTTAATTTGAAAATAAACATATAATTCATATTAGATCAATTCTTTTTACTGTTACTAAATGCACAAAAAATAGACTCACCAATAGGATCAGTCTCTGGTAATTCTGTCTCAGCTCCTGTAGACTGTCTGATGGATCAGCTCCCAGAATTTTATACCACTCCTTTTGATGAATATTTGAACTCATACTGCTGTAGGTGCTTTTCACGTGCACCTATTTTGTTCCCAGGAGAAAAATAATTGTGATAATGGATTGAGGCGCTGTATATTTAGTCTGTATAATTGGTGTAGAGAAATATGAATATACCTAAAGTAAATGACAAGAATGATAATGAGCAATATAAAGCTAAAGTAGAAAATTATCATAATTACAAAAAGATGTTTTATGTTGAGAGAATAGAGGAAAGGTTTATGCAGAGGAAAATTATTTTCACAGCATCACAGCTCCAAGGACCCAGATTCAATCCTGACCTTGGATACAGTCGTTGAAAAGTTTGTTTGGTTCCCCAGTGACTGTGTGAGATTCTTCTAGATGCTCCATTTTATCACACATCACAAAGATGTTCTGGCAGGTTAACTGGTTACTTTAAACTATCTCTTACTGTACAGACAGTTGTGGAGGCCAAGTCACTAAGTATTTTTAAAGTGGAGACTAACAGGTTCTTGATTAGTAGGAGTGTCAAAGGTTACGGGGAGAAGGCAGGAGAGTGGGGTCGAGAGGGAAATATAGCTCAGCCATGATTGAATGGCAAAGTAGACTCGATGGGCCAAATGGCCTTTTACTGCTCTTATGAATTATAAGAAACATAGAAATTAGGTGCAGGAGAAGGCCATTCGGCCCTTTGAGCCTGCACCGCCATTCAATATGATCATGGCTGATCATCCAACTCAGTATCCTGTACCTACCTTCTCTCCATACCACATGATCTCTTTAGCCACAAGGGCCACATTTAACTCCCTCTTAAATATAGCCAATGAACTGGCCTCAACTACCTTCTGTGGCAGAGAATTCCAAAGATTCACCACTCTCTGTGTGAAAAATGTTTTCCTCATCTCAGTCCTAAAAGATTTCCCCCTTATCCTTAAACTGTGACCCCTTGTTCTGGACTTCCCCAACAAGAAGTTAACGATAAAGAGAATTGAAATTGAATTGGTGGACATCTGAGGGAGACAATAAATTGCAGGAAAAGATGAGGGGGAATTGGTTAATGGATTTGTTTTCCTGGAAACCACCATGAACCCAATGGGCAGAATGGCCTCCTTCTGTATCATTCTCCTTCCAAAAATGGGAAATTCCTAATTGGTATAAGGATTCTCCATATTATTGTGTAAATATCACTACTTCCTCATCTGATTTTTGATTAAATTCTAATAGGATATCCACTGCTTGATTTAAATGGTGATTTTCTTTCAATAAAATGAATACCGCCTCCTACCCTACGAGTTCTGAAAATCAGGTCAGGTATCTTTGTAATTTTTGTTCCTCTCTCCACAAATGCTATTTGACCTGCCGAGTATTTCCAGCATTTTCCGTTTTGAACCAGAGACACGGATGGGTTCATATCCCACCATTGTAATTAGTCTTTAAATTTGAATAATTAAATACATGTGGAATTTAAAATAAAAATTAGTGGATTGTCTCATTTTCTGGAAAACATGACATTCGCATAAGTGCGCCATATTAGTCCCCCTACTAATTGTGAAAGTGTCATTGGAGCTTATGGGAGGAATAAGGTACTGGTATTACTTTGCAAATATGGACACGTCTAATGATTATTCTGCTCACTTTTTAGCAATCATTACTCGACTATCTTCCATGACTTTTGTTGTTACCATTGATTTCTAAATAGGCAGCAGGTAAATAAAACTTGTGATTTGTTAACAAGGTATTTTCATGTGTCTCTTGATAAACACAAATGATACAAACAGATCCATAAAACATTTAATCTGCATAATGCAAGAAAATAGTTAACTGTAACATTTAATAATAATAATAATAAATTTTATTTATGGGTGCCTTTCAAGAGTCTCAAGGACACCTTACAAAAATTTAGCAAGTAGAGCAAAAACATGTAAGCGGAATGAAATAAATAGTAGAGACATGACTAGTACACAAATTAAAGACAGAATTCAATTCAAAACACAATATGAGGCAATTCAAGCACAGATGAAAAGGGATGGGGACGTGGGGCTAGGGATAGGCAGGGGTGAAGAGATGGGTCTTGAGGTGGGACTGGAAGATGGTGAGGGACACGGAATTGCGGATCAGTTGGGGAAGGGAGTTCCAGAGCCTGGGAGCTGCCCTGGAGAAGGCTCTGTCCCCAAAACTGCGGAGGTTGGATTTGTGGATGGAGAGACCGGCTGATGTGGATCTGAGGGACCGTGAGGGTTGGTAGGGGGAGAGGAGGTCAGTGAGATATGGGGGGGGGCCAGATGGTGGAGGGCTTTGTAGGTGAGGACCAGGATTTTGTAGGTGATCCGGTGGGAGATGGGAAGCCAGTGAAGTTGTTTGAGGACTGGAGTGATGTGATGCCAGGATTTGGTGTGGGTGATGAGTCGGGCGGCTGCGTTCTGGACCAGTTGGAGTCGGTTGATGTAGGTGGAGCTGATGCCAAGGAGAAGTGAGTTGCAGTAGTCCAGTCGGGAGGAGATGAAGGCATGGATGAGTCGATGGTGAGAGTGGGGTTATTGATTTTGCCGAGTGTGGATTTGGAGCCTATATTTAACAGGACATGGAAGGCAGCTATTTGGCTCATTAAGTTTCTGGAGGGTCTCAGTGCATTTTTCCCATGTACCCAATTCCCTCTCAGAATCCCATCAAATTCAACCTGATTTGCCTACCATATTATGGATAACCTACTGCAATTGGAGTACTCATTCAAAAATGGTTTTCCTTATCAAAGCTTCAACTTTTAATAAAATGAAACATAATATGGCATAACTAAGTAAAAATTGATTCTGGACCTTTCTCTGTAATTCATTTGAACCCATTGGTATACACGTATACTTCAAAATTAAAGGAGACAAATGTGCTGGAGAAACTCAGCGGGTGCAGCAGCATCTATGGAGTGAAGGAAATAGGCAACGTTGCGGGCCGAAATCCTTCTTCAATATTCTGTATTCTGAAGAAGGGATACGGCCCGAAAAGTTGCCTATTTCCTTCGCACCATAGATGCTGCTGCACCCGCTGAGTTTCTCCAGCACCTTTGTCTACCTTCGATTTTCCAGCATCTGCAGTTCCTTCTTAAATACCTCAAAATTAAGCCTTGTCAATGTATAATTTACAATAATTTATATCAAATGTAAAGTTTTTCTTGGTGCAGTTATTCTTGCTGCAGTCAGTAAACAGAATTAAATCATACTTTACGATTACAAAACATAATCGAAAGAATTCCTCGACAGAGGCCGTAGTGGTTAATTGTACTGAGACAGCCAGAGTTCTGGACCTCGATCCCTACAAATGGGTTCAAATGTTTGCATAAGATGTTTGGACCGATATATGGATAGAGTTTGGATAGATATGGACCAAATGCAGGTACATATGGCTAGCCCGGAATGTCACCTTGGTTGGTATGGCCAAGTTGGGCGAAGGGCCTGTTACCATGTTGTATGACCAACATCCGGCATATAAAAGGGAAAACCACTCATTCGCCATATAAAAACCTGTTCTATTCATCAGTATCCCCGGGCAAATAAAAGCTGGCCATTTTTCCCTCTTGTCTGGTCTAGCACATAACTGACCACTAACCAGCACTCCAGGGGTAACACGACGAATGGACCATAAAGGCCGGAATCGACAGCGATATCCATGTCCAAAATACACGGTTTTAGAAAAGGAAATGGGGCTGGCACAAGAACCCCGGGTTAAGTGCCAAACACGAGATTCTGCCGATGAGAAAACGGCTAGCACGTTCATCCGCATGGAGAGCGTATTTCGGATGCGGGTCACTTGAAATTGGTAGAGTGATATAACATGGAAACAGACCCTTCTGCCCAACTCGTCTGTGCCGAACAAGATGCCCCATTAAACTAATCGCGTTTGACCCAAAACCCTCTTATCTTTCCTCTCCAGAATGGCGAGAAAGGTGCATGGGTCGGTGCATGTAGGGGAGATATTTTAATTTTGGTGCTTTTGAATTTCGCTCACTGTTCACTCAGCGCCCGCTTACTTCCTGATTCCTCCATGTACTCGCACACCGAACAAGCGTTCGACCCTCCTTCCAAATTGGCACGCAGACCAGGCCCGCTGAAAAACGCACGAGTGTTCGGAACCCACCGCCTGACTTCAGACGCTCCGGGGGAAGCGGCTTGATCGGACAAAGGCCGGGAAAGCCTAAAGCGTCAGGCGGCGTAAAGGGGCGGCCGTGGGAACTGGAACGCAGGGTGGGCCGGGCGTGACGTGACGTGATTGCGGGCACGCACGGCCGTTTGAAACCCGGCGGCAGAAAGGGGGACAGACACACAATGCCGGGAGTAGCTCAGCGGGTCAGGCAGCATCTCTGGAGAGAAGGGATGGGTGCCGTTTCGGGTCCAGACCTTTCTGCAGCCAACCCGGCGGCAGGAAGGCGCGCGCACGTCGGCGGACGTTGGAACGGTGCGTGCGCGCGCGCGCCCCCTTTCGTTTCCAACGACCGTCCCGCTTCTCGGCCGCCGGGTTGAAGAAAAGGCCGCGCGCGCCCGGCTCGCGGCGGGAGGGACGGCCGTTGGATCCAAAGATCACAGAGCGGGACCTTTGGTTGGAACGTTGCCCGGGGCGCGCGACGACGGGACGGCCGTTGGAACGATGCGCGCGCAGTACCGTTAGAAACAGAAAATAGGTGCGGGAGTTGGCCCTTCGGCCCTTCGAGCCTGCACCGCCATTCAATATGATCATGGCTGATCATCCAACTCAGTATCCCATCCTGCCTTCTCTCCATACCCCCTGATCCCTTTAGCCACAAGGGCCACATCTAACTCCCTCTTAAATATAGCCAATGAACTGGCCTCAACTACCTTCTGTGGCAGAGAACTGTGTGAAAAATGATTTTCTCATCTCGGTCCTAAAACTTCCCTCTTATCCTTAAACTGTGATCCCCTTGTTCTGGACATCCCCAACATCGGGAATAATCTTCCTGCATCTAGCCTGTTCAACGCCTTAAGAATTTTGTAAGTTTCTATAAGATCCCCCCCTCAATCTTCTAAATTCTAGCGTGTACAAGCCGAGTCTATCCAGTCTTTCTTCATATGAAAGTCCTGCCATCCCAGGAATCAGTCTGGTGAACCTTCTCTGTGTTCCCTCTATGACAAGAATGTCTTTCCTCAGATTAGGAGACCAAACCTGTACGCAATACTCCAGGTGTGGTCTCACCAAGACCCTGTACAACTGCAGTAGAACCTCCCTGCTCTTATACTCAAATCCTTTTGCTATGAATGTTAGAGCCGACCTTTCCACGCCCTGACAGGAGATGGGAGTTGAAGGGTTGACTGTGAAGGGTGGACATTAGCCAGGGTTCAAGTGATAATTGCTCGTTTTTAAGCTTCCCCCCCCCCCAGTCTAGTTTCAGTAAAAACACTGAATCAAGCACTTGAAACAACTAAATTTTATTTTACCGAAAGCGCATCACAATTCAACTACTGTACCTATCCCACCGCGGGTTCGATCCTCGTGTCTGCCTGTTCAAGCCGTCCAGGCCTCGCTCAGACAGAGACACTCCAGAAGTTCATGTAGTCCCCAGCGTTCTCCCAGAAGATCGACGCCAAAGATACCAGAGGTATCTTTGATCGACACTGAGCTTCGTGGTAGCAGACTTTTATATGTCCCGGGACCTCGAGGGGCCGAACCTCACGGGGGGTGGTCTCTTAATAAACCAATTACAGATATCGATTAACCCCATACATAACAGACATTCCCCTAACCTAATGATACAACAGCTTGTACAACAGACCAAATTGGATTCAAAACAGACTTCGAGAGGAAGCCAACTTAGAAACATTTACCCTGATTTACAGAAAACCAAGAAAAGGCTCAACACCTCATCCAATCAACACTTGGCAAAGTCAAACTGCAACATGATTTACAACTATTTAGAAGGTGTATGTCTGGTTTGCGGCCATCCAATTCATTCTATGCATTTTGCACCAAATTGACAGGGTTTGCAGATTCTTTGCTTGCAAATTGTATAAGCTCCAGACACTCTGGTACCTCTCCATAGCTTGTCCCAGCTCTGCAGAGAGCAATTCTCTGCAGATGACCAAATCTCCCAGCAACCCTGAAGCTTTACCCAATTTTGAAGTCCTAGCCCTCCAATTTAGCCAGGATTAACACAAGTGAAATAGGGACGTGACGGTAAAGTCTTTGGAGCAGGCACGTGCCGTCAGGGTAGGCAAGGTAGGCACTGCCTACCCTGACTAAAATTATAAAATGGTAATTATTAAATATAAATAGTAAAGGCATGGGGGAATAATGCCTACCTAGGAGATCGATCTCTTAGATAGGCATAATTCTCCGTGCCTTTCATCCGTAGTGGATGTAACACGCGAAGGTCTGCGCAGCTGGCGTGCCGTCGACGATGCTTCAAGCCGCCAATTTCCTGGTAGTGAAGGCAGCTGAAATTCTGCCTTTGCAGTACTGCGTATGCGCAGCAGCATACTGCACATGAGCAGCCCAAGTTTCTTGGCGGGTTTTTCAAACATGGATTGCCATTATCTTAAGAATATCTTAAGAAACAAAGAGAGAAGAATGGAGTTTGTGTACAATTGATGTGGTAAGTAGATTTCTTGGTGCTATATGTTTTTAAATACCATATTTCCCGGCAATGAAGACTATTTTTTACCCAAAAATAAGGCACAAAAATTTACATGCGTCTTGGAAGCCGAAGTTGGAAGGTTGTTAGCCAAGAAAGATAGACTTGGCTATCCCTCAGTACAGCAACATCAAGAACGATGTTGTTGTACTGAGGGATAGCCAAGTCTATCACTCATTGCTGGCAGCTGATGGGAAGCGGCTGTGAAAGGACAGCGCCGCTGGGGAGGAGTGAAGGAGGGGCTCGGGGATCATGCCAGCAACTCACTTGCCGCGACGCTCCGGGCGCGAAGCCACTGCATTGTGGCCGGGGGGAGAAATAGCTCGGGTGGCTGCGAGCGGCCGCCGGGACGGGACAGCTCATGTGGCTGCAAGCGGCCACCACCTCAGAGCCTTCTGCCGGCCCCCGCTCACCTCTGACAGTGCTCTCCATCTGAACCTCTCTCCTGCCGCTCACTAGCCTCACTCATGTCAGCCGCTTTCCGCAAATCCTTAAATTCCGACAGCACGATCAAGGGACCGATTGAGGTTACTCGGCTGTTGGAATTTAAGGATTTGTGGGAAGCAACTTTTATTAGGCAAGGCAACTTTAATTAGGCAAGGCAACTTTAATTAGCAAGGCAACTTTAATTAGCAAGGCAACTTTAATTAGGCAAGGCAGCTTTAGCATTCAAAACCAAAGGCAACACAGCTTTAGCATTTCCAAACCAAAGGCAACACAGCTTCAGCATTTCCAAATCAAAGGCAACTCAGCTTTAGCATTTCCAAACCAAAGGAAACACAGCTTTAGCATTTCCAAACCAAAGGCAACACAGCTTTAGCATTTCCAAACCAAAGGCAACACAGCTTTAGCATTTCCAAACTATATTTTTAAACCACATTAAGGGCACTGACAGGTCAGTAAAACCACTCACAGATTAGTAGACATGTGTTCAGTGTTAATCACAGCTCAGACTGAGAGACGTGACCCTCTCGCTCCCCCATCTTGCAGAGACTGACAGGCACTCAACACTTCTGGGATTTATAGTCCCTCCAGAAGGGTGTGGCCTTCAGGAGAGAGAATCTCAACATTTTTTAAGCACTAATAACCCTTTTATTTTTCATTGATGGGAAAAATCCTCGTCATGCGCAGCGGAGGGGACTGAGTAAGATGGCCGAAAATCACAGCCATAAGTGGCAGCGTTTTTTCTAAAATCAATATACAGAACAACAGGAAGTGGTCAAGATCAGACTTTTAGTAATATAGATATGGACACACTGATCTGTTCCGTATTCATGCCTACTATATTCTGTTGTGCTGAAGCAAAGCAAGAATTTCATTGTCCTTTCTGGGACACATGATAATAAACTCTTAAATCTTGAATCTTTGTCTGGATTATTTAATGCAGCTGTCTTTACATCAAGAACACTCTTTCGCATTTTTTTACCCAAACCCACGCTGTTAGAACAGAATATGTGGAATATTATCTTGGTTGGTGTGTATCTACTTAACTACAATGACTGCATTTCAAAGAAATGATTTATAATTTTTTTTACCAGTTTGGGAGAACATAAGGGGACTGTCCCACTTGGGCGACCTAATCTGCGAGTTCTGGTGAGTTTGTCCTTGACTCATACTCGCAGCATGGTCGACATAAGGTCTTTGTAACTCTCCTTCATGCTGGAGAGTAGTCCCCGTGTACTCGAGGTCGAAGGAGGTCTTCTACATAGACGAAGGAGGTCTTCAACATGACATTTTTTCAAAATCTCCTAAACTGGCCAATTAGGTTGCCCAAGTAGGACAGCCCCTTAAAGCATGGTACATCAACAGAAATTCGCGTATCTATTTATCAAACCACATTTCTTGATAAATCATACTTAACAGTTGAAAAATAAATCTTTTATTCCGGAAATGGATAGTTACAGAATGCATTGACATGGTGTATCAATAGAATCTATTTTGGAAATCACACTAGTATTCCCAAGAATCACCGATAAATGTCTGCATCTTGCTCAGGTGAACTTTGAATAAGTTTTAGATTTGAAGTGCTAATAGAGAAATGTCATAAGCAACAGAATTTTATGTATTTTAAATAAGCTAGCAGCTTCTCCATGCTACATATCAAGGTCGGGCAAAATAGCATGTAAATCCTGTGTTTATTATTATTTAAGTTCTTATTATTTAATTGTGCGGGCATCTTTCTGCTAAAACAAAGACATACTGTGTTTTTGGCAGTAAGGGAAATGTTTAAAATCTCCAAATATGTATGCACAATGCCCTCCATAATGTTTGGGACAAAAATCCATCATTTATTTATTTGCCTCTGTGCTCCACAATTTGAGATTTGTAATAGAAAGAATAACAAGTGGTTAGTGCACATTGTCAGATTTTAATAAAGGTCATTTTTATACATTTTGGTTTCACCTTGTAGAAATTACAGCAGTGTTTATACATAGTCCCCCCATTTCAGGGCACCATAATGTTTGGGTCACATGGCTTCACGGGGTTTGTAATTGCTCAGGTGTGTTTAATTGCCTCCTTAATGCAGGTATAAGAGAGCTCCCAGCACCTAGTCTTTCCTCCAGTCTTTCTATCACCTTTGGAAACTTTTTTTGCTGTTTATCAACATGAGGACCACAAGTTGTGCCAATGAATGTCGAAGAAGCTATTATGAGACTGAGAAACAAGAATAAAACTGCTAGAGACATCAGCCAAACCTCAGGTTTACCAAAATCAACTGTTTGGAACATCATTAAGAAGAAAGAGAGCATTGGTGAGCTTACTAATCGCAAAGAGACTGGCAGACCATGTAAGGCCTCCACAGCTGATGACAAAATAATTCTCTCTATAATAAAGAAAAATCCCCAAACACCTACCCGACAGATCAGAAACACTTTTCAGGAGTCAATGACCACTGTCCGCAGAAGACTTCATGAATAGTAATACAGAGGCTACACTGCAAGATGCAAACCACTGGTTAGAGGCAAAAATAGGATGGCCAGGTTACAGTTTGCCAAGAAGTACTTAAAAGAGCAACCATGGTTATGGAAAAAGGTCTTGTGGACAGATGACGAAGATTAACTTATATCAGAGTGATGGCAAGTGCAAATTGTGCAGGAGAGAAGGAACTGCCCAAAATCCAAAGCATACCACCTCATCTGTGAAACACAGTGGTGGGGGTGTTATGGCCTGGGCATGTATGGCTGCTGAAGGTACTGGCTCACTTATCTTCATTGATGAATCAACTGCTCATGGTAGTAGCATAATGAATTCTGAAGTGTATAGACACATCCTATCTGCTCAAGTTCAAACAAATGCCTCAAAACTCATTGGCCGGCAGTTCATTCTACAGCAAGACAATGATCCCAAACATATTGCTAAAGCAACAAAGGAGTTTTTCAAAGCTAAAATATGGCCAATTCCTGAGTGGCTAAGTCAGTCACCCGATCTGAACCCAATTGAGCATGCCTTTTATATGCTGAAGAGAAAACTGAAGGGAATGAGCCCCCAAAATAAGCGTAAGCTAAAGATGTTTGCAATACAGGCCTGGCAGAGCATCACCAGAGAAGACACCCAGCAACTGGTGATGTCCATGAATCGCAGACTTCAAGCAGTCATTGCATGCAACAAAATACTAAACATGACTACTTTCATTTGCATGACATTGCTGTGTCCCAAACATTATGGTGCCCTGAAACGGGGGGATTATGTATAAACACTGCTGTCATTTCTACATGGTGAAACCAAAATGTATGAAAATTGCCTTTATTAAAATCTGACAATGTGCACTTTAACTTCATGTGATTTTTTTTCTGTTACAATAGACAATAAGTACATGATTAGGCCATTCGGCCCTTCGAGCCAGCACCGCCATTTAATGTGATCATGGCTAATCGTCCCGAATCAGTACCCCGTTCCTGCCTTCTCCCCATATCCCCTGACTCCGCTATCGTTAAGAGCTCTATCTAGCTCTCTTGAAAGTATCCAGAGAACCAGCCTGCACCGCCCTCTGTGGCAGAAAATTCCACAGACTCATAACTCTCTGGGAGAAAAAGTGTTTTCTCATCTCCATTCTAAATGGCTCCCCCCTTATTCTTAAACTGTGGCTCCTGGTTCTGGATTACAAATCTCAAATTATGGAGTACAGAGGCAAATAAATAAATTATGGGTCTGACCCAAACATTATAGAGGGCCCTGTACCTATTTGATATCAAACTACAAAGATAAATTATGTAGCTACATTTGTCTCTCAGATTTTATTCACTTTCCTGTCTTGCAACCTTGTGACAGGTTGAGGCCATCACTTCTGACCATGATGTCACTGGAACAGAACTTTATGACATCATAGCAGATAGAGACTTCATAAAATATATGTACCCAGTTTGCCTTTAGAGAGTAGTTGAACAAAATAAACAGGCCAATAAAGAAGCACTCCAAATGCTGGTAAGTATTAAAATATATACCGTTACCGCATTTAAGATTTATTGTAAATTAGATCATTAAAGCCTGAAGAAAGTTCAGAAATGATCTCAAAGGTTAAGTTAACATTGATTTCTGAAAACATTCCTGTGGAAGTCAAAGATCCTGAAAATAACAAAAGAGGGATTCGAAGCATGGAAAATAATGGGATAGGTGCAATGTCACGTGTGCATTGGTTTGTGGTAATCTCATTGTACCTGGGTTTAGTGTTGGTTTTAAGCAAGCAGGGATGATGTAGACTTGCATGATCCAAACTAAATTTGGCATCAAGGATTATCCGCAGGGTGTTTGAATGCTCTGCTCATGACTGTGAGTTTCACCTCCGGCAGCTCATTCCAAATACCAGCTGCACTTTGTTGTGAAAGGTCTGGGCTTGAAGGTGCAGCCTGATCCAAACTCCGATGGACATAGACCCCAGAGACCATGGATAAATAAAAATTGACGGGCAGCTGAACATATCTAATGTACTGGCTGATTTTACAGAGAAATGGGCAGTTTATCTCAACCTTGACATTAATGTAACAGTATTCCAGGGATCTTCTTAGCATTGATTGGGTAATTCCATAAAACATTAATCATGGCCATGCAATGAACTTATGCAGACCATGGCCATAACGATGAAGACTCTAAACACCAGCATTCTTAAATAGAGCAAGAGGGACACCCTAACCGTGGATATGTAATGCAGCACTTATCTGTGTAAATATGCTCTTCAGCAGAGAGATACTGAGATTTGACTGGCCCATGAGAGTAATGATGGAAATAGGGTACCAGGAAATAGGACTTCTACTCCTGGTGTTCTCACGTGTCATCCGTCACACACCACAACCTTCAATATTTATCATCCTGCCTCCTTATAGCCAAGTGTGCATCTACACAGGGTGAAGCAGTTTGTCGTGGCCTTCACGTGCCAGAGGTCATCAGGCAAGAGCATCAGTACAGCCAACCTAGGGATTTAAGCAGCATGCCTCCACCTTTTCTAATGTCAATGGCATTGTACTGTTTATGAGTGTTACAAGAGGAAATGTCAAAGATTAAAATGATTTAATTACCAGGACATTATACATTAAAGTAATTATAATAGAGGAAAGGTATTGATTTTCCTGGCTACCTATATGTCTACATAATTACTTTATGAATAATTATGTAGATTTACACAGGTAACCAGGGAAATTGCTTCTTGCTAGCTTCCACAATCAATGATTGCCCTCAGCCCAGTGCCTGGTTACAAGTGTTTTGATCACATGGTTTTTGTGTCTAGCAACTGTTGCTAGAGGTCTCAGGCTTCAGTTCTTCTCAGTGCTTCAGTGCGAAAAAAAAATTATGAGTGGAGAACTTTTGTGACAGTTGTAAAGTTGTAAAACCATCAAAGGGATGAAATCATAACTTCGTAGAATATTTATGCAGGTAATTTAGAATTTTTGTGTTAGCTCTTTGTGAAAATGCTTCTAGTTTCCTCTCAGTAATACAGAGACTGGGATATCTGAAAAGGTAAAGAACAAGAATAACTTAAAAATCTGAAAAGTAAATGTTATATTTTGCTTAAATCAAAATGTACTGCAAAATAATGGTGAGTGTGACAATACGGATTCACTTTAATAGACCTCAAACAATTTAATTTCCAACAAACAACTGCGCATAACTATTTTACTAACTAGCAATGTAAAGCTGAATAAGAAAATGTAATTGGGGAAACAAAGTGAAAAGTGACAATGTGTAGAATTTCCAATTCATTGGGATTACGCATCTCACTACTTAATTAAGTGCCCTTAAGCATTAACATTGAAATAAAGCGAAGCAGTTTAAAAAAAAAAAGCTTTGCATTCAAATCGTGCATTTAATGAATTACATGGTTGTACTTACATGGTGGAAATATTGGCCTAAATGTACCAAATAGATATAGTTTGATTATATGTGTAGGAAATAACTGCAGATGCTGGTTTAAATTGAAGCTAGATACAAAATGCTGGAGTAACTCAGCGGGACTGGCAGCGTCTCTGGAGAGAAGAAATGAGTGACGTTTCCGGTCGAGACCCTTCTTCAGACTGATGTTAGGGGAGTGGGCAGGACAGAGATAGAATGTAGTCGGAGACAGTAAGACTGGTGGGAGAACTGGGAAGGGGAAGCGGATGGAGAGAGAAGGAAAGCAAGGGCTATTTGAAGTTAGAGAAGTCAATGTTCATATGCTGGGGTGTAAGCTACCCAAGCAAAATTTGAGGTGCTGTTCCTCCAATTTGCACTGGGCCTCACTCTGACAATGTAGGAGGCCCAGGACAGAAAGGTCAGATTGGGAATGGGAGGGGGAGTTAAAGTGTTGAGCAACTGGGAGATCAGGTAGGTTAAGGCAGACTGAGCAGAGGTGTTCTGTAAAACGATCGCCGAGCCTGCGCTTGGTCTTGCCAATGTACAGAAGTTGACACTTGGAACAGCGGATACAATAGATGAGGGTGGAGGAGGTGCAAGTGAACCTCTGTCTCACCTGAAAAGGTTGTCGGGGTCCTTGGATGAAGTCGAGGGGTGAGTTAAAGGTTCAGGTGTTGCATCTCCTGCGGTTGCAAGGGAAAGTACTTGGGGAGTGGGTGGTTTGGGTGGGAAGGGACGAATTGACCGAGGAGTTGCGGAGGGAACGGTCTCTGCGGAAAACAGAAAGGGGTGGAGATGGGAAGATGTGGCCAGTAGAGGGATCCCGTTGAAGGTGGCGAAAGTCCCCCTTACTCCAACAGAGTCCCCCTTGTCCTCGCCTTCCACTCCATCAGCCGTCGCATACAGCATATAATCCTCCAAGCCCTTCGCCACCTACAACGACCAGAAACGTCACCCATTCCTTCTCTCCAGAGATGCTGCCTGTCCCGCTGAGTTACTCTAGCATTTAGTGTCTACCTATAGTTTCATTATATAATCTTCATTAAAAAATTGTAGTGTGAATGTATGGTTTTGCAAAGTCAAATGTGTGGACAGTTAAGTATTTCACCCAAGTTTAAATTGAGAATTGGCAACAGAAGATGAGAATCAAAATTGGACTGGTGCAGCATGTATTGTAGACAAACAAATCACATGAATTTATAAAACCCCTCTGGAAAAATCTTCAGGTAATCAAAACTCCACTCCAGCTAATGGTAAAGTCTCACCATATTTAAAGTCAAGGATATTTAGTTTTCATATGCACCAGGATGAATCGGAAATTCCTACGGTGCAGCTTTACAGGCACATTAGAGCAACAACACAACAAATAAATATACAATAAACAATGCTACAAAGTACCAGTTATATCAAGTAACCAGACCTCAATAGTGGAATCCAATGTACAGGCACCTCGCGTTTTACATGGACATTTAGTTGCTGAAAAACAGCGTGTTATTCAAACATGCTTAAATTTAACATGTACAGTTCTACGTAAATTTGAGCGCATTATTTTTAAAATACAGCACATAAATTGGTTTTTGGTATTAATTATACAAGCACATTATTTCAAAAACACATAGATCAAACATGCATAAATGCAAGATGCCTGTACATGGTGCCTAACTATTATATCACCCAAGGTAGAAGTCAAGTTTTCTAGTTTATCGTCATATGTGCAAGGATAGTGAGGGACAGATAAGTTGAAATTGTTGCTTGCACGAGCACCTTTCTGGTAAGGGCATAATCCTAAGGTTTTCCCATGATAGGTGTATCAAAAGCAAATTAACATAGGTTTAAGGGAAGAGGTAAGAGTTTGAAAGGGGATCTGAGGGGTAAGTGTTCTACTCAGAGAGTGGTTGATGCCGCATCTACACTAGTCCCAGCTGCCTGCACATGTCCCATATCCCTCTAAACCTTTCCTGTCCACATACCTGTCTAAATGTATTTTATATGTTGCTTATAGTATCTGCCTCAATTACCTCCTCTGGCAGCTCGTTCTATATACCCACCACCCTCTGTGTGGAAAAAGTTGCCCTTCAGATTCCTATTAAATCTTTCCCATATCAGCTTAAACCTATGTTCTCTGGTTCTTGATTCCCATACGCTGGGTAAAAATCTCTGTGCATTTACTCTATCTATTCCCTTCATGATCTTATGCACCTCTGAAAGATCACCCCTCATCATGCGCTCCAAGGAATAAAGTCCTAGTCTGCCCAACTCCCTATAGCTCAGGCCCTCAAGTCCTGGAAACATAATCGTAAATCTTGTCTGTACTCTTTTCCAGTAACAATATCTTTCCTATTGCAGATACCAACCTATCTACATGAGACGTCACTTTCAAGGAATTATGTACCTGCACTCCTCGATCCCTCTGCTCTACAACAGAGCTCTGAGCACTATGAATGTCCTGCCCTAGTTTAACTTCCCATTAAACTCCATTAACCATTCATCAGCCCAGTCCACTTGTGCAACTGATCAAGATCCTGCTGTAATTTTTGATAGTTATCTTAGCTATCTACAGTATCACCCCCTTTAGTGTAATCTGCAACTTGCTATATATTACTGCAAAAATCCAAAAATAAAAGCCTAATTATTTTTATTTATCCATCACCTTTCTTTCCAGACATAGTCCAAATGTAAAGCTATCTGCATGCCTGAGGAGAGGCACTGGCTGGATATCATATTCAGTAGGAATCAGGCCACAGAAAATATTCAGCCAACCCAAACGTGGTAAGGGCATAAATGTGGCTATGCAGAAGTGTGTTATGTAGGTTGCGGGTGATAAACATATGTGGATGGGATAGTAGAATTTCTACAATGGAAGTCCAGTGGTTCATATTTCTTAGAGGCCTCATTGTTTCTTTTGTTTTGATTGTATTCCTCCCTCATTCCACCACTTGTCAAACTGATTGACATGGCTTTCACTCATTGCTGAGAAAGCTGTAAGAGTAGGTGGATCTGACGCACAATCCAGGGGAATAGAAGCTTCTCTACAGAAGATTAGTTGACCATCTGAGAAAAGGCAACATGTAATTTACTAACTTTTTGTCCAATGGCCCAAGGATGAGAGGGGCTTAGTATCTCAATTTGTAGTAAACTGAGCTATGACATTCTGCCAAGTAGTTTGCCTGTTTCTAGTTAGTTCTTTACTGCTGAGATCCTTTTATGTCCATGTGGAAATAAAAGTTCATTTAAAACAAAACACTGAAATATCCCAAGATTTATACATCCATACTACACCATCCTTTTTCTGAAGACAGAATTATAGAAATAGTGTAGAAAAGAACTGCAGTTGCTGGTATATACTGAAGATAGACACATAGTGCTGGATAAATCAGCAGGTCAGGCAGCATCTCTGGAGCAAAAGGATGATTGACATCTAGACCCCGACTTCCTCCAGCACTTTGTGTCCCATCTTCTATTATAGAAATGATGATTGTTTTAATATTTGAGACCACATATTGCATTCAGTGGAAAATGTATTGGTTACTTATATTACTAGTTAATCATAGTTGTACTTTGTGGAAATTTATTTTAGGATGAACTGATGAGCGGAGGGGGACTCTGAGTAAGATGGCCAAAAATCACAGCCGTATGTGGTAGCGTCTTTTCTAAAATCAATATAAAGCGCAAACAGGAAGTGGTCAAGATTAGTCTTTTAATTATATATAGAAGGCAAGGCAACTTTAATTAGGCAAGGCAACTTGAATTAGGCAGGCAACTTTAATTGGGCAAGGCAACTTTAATTAGGCAAGGATACTTTAGGCAAGGCAACTTTAATTAGGCAAGGCAACTTTAATTAGGCAAGGCAACATTAATTAGGCAAGGCAACATTAATTAGGAAAGGCAACTTTAATTAGCCAAGGCAACTTTAATTAGGCAACATAGCTTTAGCATTTCCAAACCAAAGGCAACACAGCTTTAGCATTTCCAAACCAAAGGCAACACAGCTTTAGCATTTCCAAACTATATTTTCAAACCACATTAAGGGCACTGACAGGTCAGTAAAACCACTCACAGTTTAGTAGACATGTGGTCAGTGTTATTCACAGCTCAGACTGAGAGACATGACCCTCTCGCTTCCCCCATCTTGCAGAGACTGACTGAGGCACTCAACACTTCCGGGTTTTATAGTCCCTCCGGAAGGGGCATGGCCTTCAGGAGAGAGAGAATCTCAACATTTTTTAAACACTAATAACTCTTTTATTTTTAATCAATGGAAAAAATCCTCTTGTCCTGCGCAGCGCAGGAGGACTCTGAGTAAGATGGCCAAAAGTGGCAGTGTATTTTCTAAAATCAATATACTGAACAACAGGAAGTGGTCAAGATCAGACTTTTAGTAATATCGATTTATGTTTTGTGCATTGTGTCTGAATCTATGTGCCTGTGGTGCTGCTACAAGCAAGGTTTTTGTTGTACCTATATCTCGCCGTACTAGTGCATATGTCAACATACTCAGCTTGACTTGATTACACTTGAAATTCTTTAAAAAAGGGAACTGAAAATATGGCCAACAACATAACCAAGCAGAGCAATTGTCAATTCAAATCACGTAGCAGTGATTCTATCTGATTAAGCTTTCACCAAAATGAATGAAAGCTTCCCTCTGTTTTTATTTAATTTAGCCCAAAGATATAATATGTGTTGACTTCAATTTCTGGGTTATATTTGCTCAACTGTTGCCCATACATTCACAGAAGGGACTGAGTTTGCAACAATGCCTGGAACCAAAGATCCTTGGTCACTTCTGCATTCCTCAAGGCTATGTTTTTCAACTTGAAATGTTTTATTCATACATTGTATACTAGATGCAGTTTTGGAGATTGTACAAACATGATAGGTTGTTTACAAGGGGCAAGTTTACAGCAGAGCTCTGGAACAGATTTAAGTACTTCTATTCAGGATGTAGCCAACATTACACTATTTATAGCCTATATTTAAGAGAGTACTTAGCTATTGTATAGTTTGAACCATATTATTATGTATAAATAGACAAGTAGATGATAATGTTGCGTGCCAAATGTATTCTGTTTGATGGTACAAATTTCAAAGGGTGCTTAATGTGATGGCTGATGTCCAATTATGACCCATAATGTCTTTTATTATTGCAAACATGAATTGCGCAAGAATAGGCTGTTGTATTCAAAAATGAGATGATTTATGTTTAGCCAGATGGCTTCCTGTGGATTGTGCTTACATCTGCAAAGAATGCAAAAAATAAGCCTCTTGCCCATTTCTTAACTTCAAATTAGCATCCACACCTCCAGATCCCAAGGCCACAGGTTTTAAAATTCCTTCCTCAAACTCCAGTTAATTTCTGTCCCATAGTTATATAGTCATACAGCAAGGAAACAGGTCCTTTGACCCAATTTGTCCATGCTGATTAGGTTTTATAACAGTGCTAGTTCTATTTGCCTGCATTTGGTCCATATCGCTCTAAACATTTCCTATGCATGTACACATCTAATTGCCTTATAAATGTAACCTAGACAGATTCCTCTGGCAGATTGTTCCATATACCCACAATCCTCTTTGTGAAGAAATTGCGCCTAAAGTTTTTTTTAAATCTTTCCCCACTCACCTTAAACCTGATTCTAGACTGCTCTACCTGGGAAAAAATTGTGACTTGATTTTGTATCCCTCTGTAAGGTCACACCTTAGTTTTCTCTGCTCCAGGGAAAAAAGCCCTAGCCTATCTACCTCATTGTAACTCAAGCCCTCAAGTCCTGGTACCATCCTGGTAAATCTTTTCAGCACCCTTTCCATCTTGACATCATCCTTCCAATGGCAGAGCAACCAGAATTGCACGCAGTACTCCAATTGTGATTTAACCACCATCTTGAACTGGAAACATGTCACTCACAGTGCCCTCCATAATGTTTGGGACAAAGACCCATCATTTATTTATTTGCCTCTGTACTCCACAATTTGAGATTTGTAATAGAAAAAAATCACATGTGGTTAAAGTGCACTTTGTCAGATTTTAATAAAGGCCATTTACATTTTGGTTTCACCATGTAGAAATTACAGCAGTGTTTATATATAGCCCCCCCTCCCCCCCCCCTCCCCCCCCTTTTCGGGGAACCATAATGTTTGGGACATAGCAATGTCGTAAATGAAAGTAGTCATGTTTAGTATTTTGTTGCATATCCTTTGCATGCAACGACTGTTGAAGTCTGCGATTCATGGACATCACTAGTAGCTGGGCGTCTTCTCTGGTGATGCTCTGCCAGGCCTGTATTGCAGCCATCTTTAGTTATGCTTGTTTTGGGGGCTAGTTCCAATTCAGTTTTCTCTTCTGCACATAAAAGGCATGCTCAATTGGGTTCAGATCGGGTGATTGACTTGGCAACTCAAGAATTGACCATATTTTAGCTTTAAAAAACTCCTTTGTTGCTTTAGCAGTATGTTTGGGATCATTGTCTTGCTGTAGAATGAACCACCGGCCAATGGTTTGAGGCATTTGTTTGAAATTGAGCAGATAGGATGTGTCTATGCACTTCAGAATTCATTATGCTACTACCATCAGCAGTTGTATCATCAATGAAGATAAGTGAGCCAGTACCTTCAGCAGCCATACATACCCAGGCTATAACACCCCCACCACCGTGTTTAACAGATGTTGTGGTATGCTTTGGATCTTGGGCAGTTCCTTCGCTCCTCCATACTTTGCTCTTGCTATCACTCTGATATAAGTTAATCTTCGTCTCATCTGCCCACAAGACCTTTTTCTAGAACTGCGGTTGCTCTTTTAAGTACTTCTTGGCAAACTGTAACCTGGCCATCCTATTTTTGCCTCTAACCAGTGGTTTGTATCTTGCAATGTAGCCTCTGTATTTCTGTTCATGAAGTCTTCTGCGGACAGTGGTCATTGACAAATCAACACCTGAGTCCTGAAGAGTGTTTCTGAACTGCCGGACAGGTGTTTGGGGATTTTTCTTTATTATAGAGAGAATTCTTCTGTCATCAGCTGTGGAGGTCTTCCTTGGCCTGCCAGTCCCTTTGCGATTAGTAAGCTCACCAGTGCTCTCTTTCTTCTTAAAGATGTTCCAAACAGTTGATTTTGGTAAGGTTTAGCTGATGTCTTTAACATCTGGTTTCTCAGTCTCATAATGGCTTCTTTGATTTTCATTGGCACAACTTTAGACCTCGTGTTGATAAACAGCAATAAAAGTCTCCGAAGGTGATGGAAAGAGGAGGAAAGACTAGGTGCTGAGAGCTCTCTTATACCTACATTAAGGAGGCAATTAAACACACCTGAGCAATTACAAAGACCTGTGAAGCCATGTGTCCTGAACATTATGCTGCCCTGAAATGGGGAGACTATGTATAAACACAACTGTAATTTCTACATGGTGAAACCAAAATGTATAAAAATGGCCTTTAATAAAATCAGAGAATGTGCACTTTAGCCACATGTGATTTTTTTTCCATTACATATCTCAAATTATGGAGTACAGAGGCAAATAAATAAATGATGGGTCTTTGTCCCTAACATTATGGAGGGCACTATACCTTCACCACCTCGCGGTCCAAACCTAGGAAATTCCTATTCATCAGCATTGCAATTGTACCTTTACTAGAAAGACTGTTAGTAGTTCAAGAAGAAATCTCACCATCACTTTTCCACTTTCTACACTCTTTCTAGTGACACCTATGTCCCAATAAATAAATAACTTTCTACTAAAGCAAAGGTAATTCAGAACAAATAAAGAGACACAAATGATTGGGGCCCAAATGTTTTAATATAAAATAACATTGATAATTTGGTTACCTGCTTCTTATATTATAAGATCAGCATTCTTCAAATTTCAACAGGTTTGAACGTACAAAGCAACAACTATTGTGAGCAATAGCTATGTGAAGACAAACTGGACTTTTAATATTTTCTCAAAGATAAATTATTTTCTAGTTTAAGTGAAATTAATGTTGACTGCAGAAAAAGGAATACAAATAATGAACTGTGGAAGATAAGATTGTCCAATACATATCGTAGCTCTGCCTATACCGTTAATTGAGATGGGAATTATGTTGAAATATTCTCCTTGTTTTTAGTGCAGTGTCGGTACACTGGAAAGGCACTTCTTATACTCTTTTGTAGCTCATTAGCAACTTCTATAATGAGCTTTTTTATTTTGCTGTGATAGAAAGATAATGCAACAGACAAGTGACAGATTGTTTGCCATTAATTATTTCCATGTTTCAAACCTATTACAAAGCAATTAGAAATCTGACAGCAGATTCACTCTGCATTACTGATAATCTAAAGTGATGAGAAGTGAGAGGTGATGAATATAAATTATTTCTTTTATAATTTTCATAAATTATTACCTTGTCTTTCATGCTGCCAAAACTAAGAGTATATATAAAAACATTGCTGTGCATAGATTGTGTTTTGAGGCATTGTTATCGGATAATAACAGTCCAGAGGGGCCTAAATTGTTTTGACATACAAAACTATTCTCGGCTTACGATTGTCACAATTAAGATATCTCCAGCTATGTTCTTGCACTGAATGATTCACAGAACCTTAAATTCATTTCAACTACTCTAAACTTTTGAATTTCCATATCTCTGTACGTGTTTTTTTTTAAATCTGCACTGTAAACTAGAATGTAGAATGTAAACAGACTGTTCATTCTTAAAGAGCCTCACAATCACCCATGAATTTCCCAAGAAGGATTATTGGTAGTGATTGGTAGTGATGATAGTGATGAGGGCACTATCAGTGATGGGAACAAGATCAAGGACTAGTCTGATGCACAGGACTAAAATTTTCATTGGGCATTGATAGTCGAAGCTTAGGACTGTCTCCAAAAATATTTACAGTTTAGTTTAGAGATATAGTGCGAAAACAGGCCCTTCAGCCCACCGAGTCTTCCCCGACCAGCGATCCCTGCACGCTAAGATTATCCTACACACAATAGGGACAATTAATAATTACACCAAGCCAATTAACTTACAAACCTGAACGTATTTGGAGTATGAGAGGAAATCGGAGATCCTGGAGAAAATCACGCAGGTCTCGGGGAGAACGTACAAATGCCATACAGACAAGCACCCATAGTCAGGATTGAACCCGGGTCCCTGGCGCTGTAAGGCAGCATCACTACCACTGCGCCACCGTTGCCCTTAGTTATGCAGAATAATTTCTGAAAAATAAGCTGATAGAAATAGTTTCTAGTGGTGGAAGGTTCAGAAATCAGATAATGAAGGTGATGAGCAAAAAGCCCCCCAAAATACAGAGAAACTTTGTTAAACAGTGAATGAGCAGAATCTGGGTGGCATTACCAGGGGTATTACCGGAGGCAGATTGAATTGTCGTATCGGAAAGGAAACTGGAAAAATATTTGACGTGAAAATAATTGCAGGGTTATGTGGGAAGCACAGGGGAATGGCACAGCTGGGTTGCTATTGCGTAGATCTGGCGCAGAGTCCATGCACTAAATGGCCTCATCCGTTGCTATCATCTATTTTCTGATTGTGCAGTTTTACTTGTGTCGTCTGGAAGTGTTTAGTAGATTCAAAATTAGGCAAATTACTAGGTTGTGCAATAAAATAACAGATTTATTGGGCCAAAATATCGGTATAGTAGCTTCAACAAGATTCCATCGTGAGACATACCTTTTCCTGCTCTCCATTTTCAGAATTTTGAAAGAAACATGACTTCATTATTATTTGACAATCATTTCCAAAATTTGACAAACCATCAGATTGTTATGAAAATCCACCTGGTTCAGTAATGCTCTATTGGGGAGGATATCTGTCATCCGTACCTGCTAGCCCAACTGGTGACTCCAGACTCATCCCATTTGATTGATTGGAGACACAAGACACTGCAGATGCTTGAATCTTGAGCAATAAAACAAAGTATTGGAGGAACTCCTCAACTCATGCAGCATCAATGGAAATGGTCCCGATCTGAAATGTCATTCCATTTCGCTCCACAAATGCTGGCAAAACCATTGAGTTCTTCTAACACTTTATTCATTGCCTATGTGGTTCACTCTTAATTGCCTAGTCAGCCACTCAATTCAAGGGCAATTGCACATGAGTAATATAAGCCAGTCATGTGCAACTCCTGAAAAAGAAATATAATGTATAAAAGGTACTTACAAAATAATAATTGGCTTGTTTTAATTGAGGCTAAAGGCACTTGTACACTGGGTTCTGGCAGATATGCTGTAATTTAACTTTCTTATCTCACTGAAAAACTTGCATTAATCTATAAGTTTGCAAGTTTCCATTAGGAAGAATCACCCCTTTAAAACAATGTAAAAAACTGTTTTAAAATTAACAATTGATGAATAGGTTATAAATTACTGCTGCTAACTTCCATGGTTATTCTATATTTTCTGTACAGTGATGCGCTAATGTTCAGGCAAACATGGGCACTTTATACATGGGCGAATAGTCTTTGATGTGGTTAAAATATCAGGAACTGGAGTTTTTCAGGACGTAAGCCCCTGGAGAGTAGAAGATGAAAAACTGAATAGATGAATTAATTCTAGGGTTGAAAGTTCAGTAAAGGAGAAATAGTTATAATAGCAACTCAGATGAGGCTGGACTGGAGATTGGCATTGATGCAGCTAATCAGAATGATAGAGTGGATGTGGAGTTGAAAACTTACCTTCAGGTTAAGTTTAAGGTTAAGGTTAAGTAGGATGCAAAATAGTTTGGTTCAGCTTGATACATTAATCAGGCGGAGGGATAAAATGAGACTGAAGAAGGGTCTCGACCTGAAACATCACCTATTCCTTCTGTCCTGAGATGCTGCCTTATCTGCTGAGTTACTCCAGCATTTTGTGTCCATCGTCATAGTAAACCAGCATCTGCGGTTCCTTCCTACACAGAGGGATAAAATTGATGTTTAAGGAACAACATTAGTGATTACAAAAAAATAGTTTAACTCTTCCCTGTATTTAATATTAGAATATTGAAGTCCATCTTGCACTGAATGGAACAGATTGACCTATTCATAAATTCTAAACGACCATAAATTATCAATGAAATTACTCCCAGAGAAGGTCAATGCGAACAATCTACTCCTGCTTATCAAGACCTTCTCCTGCTACTCTGTTATTCATATTTTACACAAACCACGCAAACATCTAACCAGAGAGCACATTAATCGTACATCAGTTGTGAAAAATTGGAAATAATCCAATGTTGTCACAGCACATCAAAGTAAGATAATATTAAATCATTGCTGACTATTGAAAATTGTATGTGCGTGTTTGTTGTCGATATTCAAGATATTAGAGGATTTTTCAGACTGGTAAAGAGTTGCCTTAATGACTATGGGGCACATTAAATGCAATGAACAGATTTTTGCAGATCTTTATCCATTATCTGTTAATATATTTGTACATCTTTTATTTTGGTCTTTCTATGTGGTCTTTCGTCTTCCTGCAGCTGGGCCCTGCTTGGTTAATAAGTTAATAAGTGATAGCAGAATTAGGCCATTTAGCCCATCAAGTCTACTCCGCCATTCAATCTATCTTTCCCTCTTAACCCCATTCTCCTGCCTTCTCCCCATAACCTCAGACACTCGGACTAATCAAGAATCTACAGTATCTATTTCTACCTTAAAAATATCCATTGATGGACTCCACAGCCTTTTGTGGCAATGAATTCCACAGATTCACCACTATCTGACTATAAATTCTTACTTATCTCCTTCCTAAAGGAATGTCCTTTAATTTTGAGGCTATGACCTCTGGACCTAGACTCTCCCACTAATGGAAACATCCTCTCCACATACACTTTATCCAGGCCTTTTGTTCTATCATTAGTCACAAACCATTGATTCATCTTGTGGTATTGGTTTGTTAATTTGCCTTCTAGATTATGTTCAACACACTCGCATTCTATGTTGTGAAATGATCAAGTCGTTTCTGTATCTTCATCTATCCGTTTTCATAATGTGAACTGCACTTTCTCTGTAGCTATTGCACCATATTCTGCATTCTGTTTATTTTCTCTTTCGCACTACCCGATGTACTCATGTAGAGTATGAATTGCCAGAACAACATTCAAAAGAAAGTTTTTCTTGCTGTATCGGTACATGTGACAATAAATCAATACCAATAGCAATTTTCTTAGCCATCACCTTAAAAAGTTCAATCAGATTTCTAAAACATGATCTCCCCCTCACAAAACCATGCTGACTCCTTCTAGTTAATCCCTGCCTTCCCAAGCTAACCGAAATCCTGCCCCTCGGAATCATCCTTGACAATATCCGGCCCACTGATGGATGACTCGCTAGTCTGTATTTTCAAGATTATCTTGTTTTTTTCATTCACAGAACATGGACAAGCACTGAAACAGGCCCAAAGGCCAACAGGTTTTGCATCCATCCTGATGACAACCCAAACTAGGGTCCTATCTTGAGGACCAATTTCCATGTTTACCTTGAAGTCTTTGTTCCCAAAGGGTTCTGCCCACAGACACTTCAATCACTTGCCTGTCCTCATTCCTGAAGCTAAGTACAGACCCTTTCTATGTAGGACTCTATTTACTGCTTCAGATAACACCCTTGAATGCATTTTATGAATCCCTCTCCATCTCAGGTCCTTGCAATATGGTAATCTCAGGCAATATTGAGAAAGTTAAAATCCCCTACTACTGTTATTACCCTATTGCCTTTACATCCAATTTGTTTACATAATTTCTATTCTACTAATTCCTGCTGACTTTTGTGAGGCTTATGTATAACCCCATCAAATAACCTGCCCTTTCTTATTCCTAAACTCTACTCATACAGCATCATTGGCAAATCCTTCCAAGATATTGTCCCTGATTGCTGCTGTAATGCTCTCTCTGCACAGTAATGCAACACTCCCTCCACCTTTACACCCCCCACTGCCATGCCTGAAACGTATATGCCCCAGAACATTGAGCTGCCAGTCCTGTCCTTACATTGACTACTTTTCTGTGATTGCAACGATAACATTATCCCATGTGCTGAACTGCACTCTCAGCTCATCCGTTTTACTTGTGTGGCTCCTTGCATTAAATGAAGATAAGCCAAAGATAGACACAAAATGCTGGAGTAACTCAGTGGGGCAGGTAGCATCCCTGGATAGAAGGAATGGGTGACGTTTCGGGTCAAGACCTGAGTTACTCCAGCATTTTGTGTCTATCTTTGGTGTAAACCAGCATCTGCAGTTCCTTCCTACAGAATGCAGATAAGCCTACTGGCTCTCTCATGCTTCCTTTTTGTGTCTGCTTACTCTTCCCACTGGATTTGCTTACTCTTCTCACTCTATTTTCTCTGTATAAATTAACCCCTCCACCTGCTAGCATGTTATCTTGGTTCCCAACCCTCTGCCTTACCAGTTTAAACCCTCTTGAGTACCACTGGCACACCTGCCTGCAAGGATATTGACCCCCTTCCGGTTCAGGTGCAACACATCTTTCTTGTATAGGCTATCCCAGTCACAGAAGAGGTCCCAAATGATCCAAAAACCTGAAAATCCACCCTTCCTGCACCAGCTCTTTGTCCACACACTCATCTGTCCTTTCATCCTATTTCTATGCTTACTAGCATGTGGCACAGGAAGTAAGCCAGAGATTACATCCGAGAGATCTTGCTTTTCAACTTTCTACCTAACTCTCAAAATTCCCTTTGCAGGCTCTCATCTCCTTACCTATGTTGTTCATATCAATATGGGTTACAATCTCTGGCTGTTCACCCTCCCCTGTGAGAAGGTTCTGTACCCATCCAGAGGCATCCTTGACCCTGGCATCAGAGAGGCAACATATCATCCTGGAGCCTTGCTCGCAGCCACAGAAACGCCTATTCCTTAACTATCAAGTCCTGCGCTCAATTTATTTTTCCCTTTGCACTACCTGTTGTATGCAAGTATGGCTTGATTGTACTTATGTAATGCATGATCTACATCATGCAAAACTAAATATTTCACTTATCTTGGTACATGTGACAATAATAATAATAATCAATAACCAATATGAATAGAATGAAAAATATGCCAATCTATATCACCAAATTCTAGAGCATGCCAAATTATTGGAGTTTTACTATAATTTCAGATGATTTTATATATCTCCATATCTTTTCTTTTCCTCTTCTGTTTTTGAAGCTAACTAAACTGTTAGGATAAAACTGACATTCAGCCTACCATACTCCATATAAATGACTCACTCTACATGGGGTGGCCTTAGACATAAATACAAGCTAATTTATGGTAAAGGCCATCAGTTCAATGCTGAATCCTAGCTTCATTGGAGTTTCTATGAAAGGTTTGGCAGTATCTTTACATTTTCCACACCATAATTTGCATCTTTTCCATAACCCATGGCAGCGTGGGATTGAAACATGACTTGGCTGACCACAATAACTCAGTTTCATACAGAGAAATGCTTTTTATCAATTATGTTTCAGAAGAGTGATTATTTCAATCAATAAGAATTAACTCTGAACAACAGGAAAAAATAATGGTCATTTATTGGTTATCTGTGCTCACTATTTTGAGATAGAATCTCAATGTGCAAGACCCAACCTTGAATCATTTTACTATGAAACTGGATCTTAATTTTTAACTGCTTGACTCTGTCAACAACATAGAACATTGTGTTAATTTACTCGTGTTGGCATTTTAATCGTTTTTTTTTAATTTGATGCTTCTTTGCGTAAACATATAACTTATTTTATTTATTGATAAGTTTGTTAATGATATTTCAGTTTCTCTTTTTTAGTCGTATGACTTATTATTTTGTGCTCTGTAAGATGCTTCAAATGGAACTTAAAAATTGTGCTTCTGATTTCATAATTTCTGTTTGTTAAAATGATAAATGACTCTCTGTCAGAAGTCCAAATATCTTAATTTTATTATTCTTTTATAATTTAAACTGATCCCAAAAGTAAATATCTTGTAACAATTCATACAAAATTATGTGAAAACCATTATTATGAATAGTTTGACAGATGGATTAAAAAAATATTTGATTAAAACCCTTATGCATGTGAACAAGGATGGTACTAAATAAATGATTTTTGTTGTCTTCATTACCTGGCTATCACATAGCACTCTCCCAATTATTACACCAATGATTTAATGTTACAGAAAACGTATTTATGTAACACATTAATCATCTGCATTGCCAGTCCACATCACTCTTCATATGATGTAGATGAGAATGGAACTCCTTGTTTTGTTATTTTTACTGAATGTTGAATTAAGACAAATAAAAGCTCTCTCTCTCTCTCTCTCTCTCTCTCTCTCTCTCTCTCTCCCTCTCTCTCGGGACATGGGCGCGGACATCAGGAGGGGCCCTAACTCACCGCACCGTTACATGGAGAGAGGGAGAGACGCACAGCATGGGGGGGGGGGGAGA